>NC_056740.1:305062656-305285156 GCF_019279795.1 Protopterus annectens
CCTTGGTGCCAGTGACATCCTTCATCCAGTACACTGATTGGTCCTAAGGCAGGGATGAAGCATCTAAAGCTAAGTGCCCTGTTGGGGAACTTCCATTTTTTTCCTACTGCTTATATTGCATTTCATTAGATTTCTGTTAAGACTATGTTCTTGTAGAATGTGTAAAGCAGATCCCACACTGGGACTTCCAGTCTCTGCCCTTTATGCCTGGGCCTAGAGCATGACATGCCTAATTGCCCCAAGTGCATGCACTTTAATTCTAGGACTATAAAATGTAAGACCAAGAACCTCCTGAAATTTTTGGGTAAGGGAAAGGAACGTCAGTGACCTTCACATACTATGGCATCTTATGGTTCTGCTGCTGATCTATCTCACAAGAGGAAGGAGAAGCATCTGAAGGAACTGGGGATAGTGTTTCTTTATCTGATAGTCTGTCTAGCCTTGAAATTGTCGAAGGAGGAAATGTAACTTCACAGTCACCTCTGATGACCAACTGTATGGCCGAGACCTCTGACATGCCACCTTTGGAGGCCACCTTGTCATCACTCTCAAAATCAGTTTGAGCTGAGTTAGCTAGGGTGACATATGGGTTCATGGTTCTAGGCAGATAGCAGATTCCATCTCCCACTCGAGACTGTTAGGGGGGAGAGGGGAATTCCCCAGAGCAACCTGAAAGGAAGATCTCTGCAGACCAGATGCAGGTCGCAGTTGCCCACCCAAGGCCTGTGCTGGTCCCAGTCCATGACAGAACCAAAATCAGGCTCAGAGTTAAATACAAGAAAGCTTCTATGGGCTTGCCCCAGCCTAGGCCTCTTGGGCCTCAGTCACTCCTACAGGCCTACCTGCAGGATCTTGTCAGGTTAGCTGAGGATCTTATAGATTGTATAAGATCCAGGCAGCTGGGCCATGGCAGTGCAATATCTTTCACTCAGTTGTCTTGTGAATCCTATGACTCAGATGAGGATGAGAGTGATATTTGTGGACCAATTCTCAACAGGGTCATATGTCAGCTCTTAAGTCGACAGGCACCCTTACCTCTGCTTCATCACCTGAGGATTTTTCCTTTGGAAATACTCTGCACAAGATTAGAGAGTCTTTCATTTGTTAAGCTCAGGACTATCATCAGTCTTTGAAAAGGGTCAAAGCGTTTCTTCATCTTCTTAAGCATAAATCCCTGATTATTCTTTCAGTTCTACAGATTTTGAAGGATGTCAGTCAGGATACATCCCTGTACACTGACTCCCAGCCCCCTGACCCCAGGAAACCTGACCATTTTTACAGGGTCGTGGATACTCACAAAGATATTCTTAACAATCCATTGGTGGACCCTGAAGTAGTATCCTCAGGGTCTGAGGAAGCCAAGGGCAGCACTTCTGAGAATCCATTTCCCATTGACAAGAAAGGTAGAGTCCATGACAGATTTAGGTAAATAGTTTATACTTGAGCTACCCTGGCCATGAGTGCTTTTACTTGCCAATTTCATATGGTTAAATTCCAGGAATCCCTCCTGGACTACAAGAAATATAAAATGCAAGGAATACAGGACAAGAATCTCCAAAAGGAGTTGTTAGTACTTTGCAACACCAGTTCACAGGTTGCTAAGCACTCTTTTCACGGTGGCTTTGATGCTCTTAAAGCATAGGGCAGCTGCATTAGGGTCAGTAATAAAGAGACATGCTTGTCTTAGAGGGCAGTCCTATGCTAACCATGTCATAGCTGAAATCCTTGATACCCCCCCCCCCCCCCCCCCGGACAAGGAATTCCTCTTTGGACCTAAGGCTCAAAGTGTTTTTAAACACTGGAGGAGAAGGCTAAGACTATACAAATTGTCAAAGAATTTCCGCATGCCCCATCTCCAGGGTTCAGCAGATATTACCCTACCAAGTCCTTGTCCTTTCCTGCCTCTCAATCAAAAAACAAAAGCAAAAAGACGAGAAGGGGTAGATAGCAAAGCAAACCACAGAACCCATCCTACTGAATCCCAGCCCCAGGGACCCAACAGGGAAAAGCCTTGACTCAGGCAAACACTTCTCTGCTCCCCCAAAGTCCCAGCCCAACCCACCCCAGCCCAACTCAACCCTACCCAGCTATCTCACAAAGCTAGGAGGCTGACATTTCCTCTTCTTAAAACAATGGTAAACCATCACTCAGGACAGGTGGATCTCAGATATCATCAAAAATGGCTACACACTTCACTTTGATACTTTACCAAGGTACTCAAGCATGCCTCCCATCCTCAAAGGACATATAAAAGAGCAACAGGCTCACATCAAAGTTCTGCTATCATAAGGATCTATAGAACCAGTCACCTGAAATGAGTTAGAGACAGGGTTTTATTCTGGGATGTTTTTGGTGCAAAGAAAACAAGGAAACTGTCAACCCATTGTACACCTCTTATGCTTAAACAGATTCCTGGTGGTTCCCAAGTACAGAATGTTTACTGCACAAAAGCCTGTTTCCATGATTCTTCCTCAGGCAGGTATGGTTACCTTGGATTTAAAGATGCCTATCTCCAAATCCTCATAGTGAAGGAACACAGGAGATGTATTCATTTCAGGGCAATTGAGACGCATTACCAGTTCTGTGCATTGCCTTTTGACTTGTCTTCTGTTCTGAGAGCCTTCACAAAATATCTGAATCTAATCATTGCCTTTTGCAGGACCAAGGGGTGCATATATACCCTTATTTGGACAACTGCCTCATTCAGGCAAGCACTGTGGAGGAAATCAACTCCTGCCTGCAAATCACCATGACTTTCCTTGCAGGTTTAGGGTTCACTGTCAATTACAGGAAGTCAGGACTACTTCCCTCCAGCAGTCTATTGTTCATAGGGTTTTTGTTGGATTGCAAAAGGCAAATGGCTTTACTCTCACAGGAGAAGCTCCTACTAGTATCAGGACTACCATCTACAAGAAAATATCAATCTGGGACAGGAATGTAATATAACAGAACTTTAGCAGAAGGGAATGTGTAAATATTTGGGTATATATGAAGTACCTGAAATAAAACATGAACACACAGAATAAAAGTGAAGAAAGAATGGATCATTTGGGCAGGAAAACAAGACAAATGCTCTGTACTTACCAAATGAAATATAAAAATCAGTGTGTGTGAAGATTATATATTCCTCGCTCTGAGGGAGGTATGGGGCTCCTTCAAATTGATTACTTGTGTGACAAGTCCCTACTCTGGGCCAGCAATCAAGGAGACTCAGTCCTCACCACTGACTCTGGTGATGGACAGTCACTAAAATTAAAGATGGATTCACACAGTATTGTCAGATGCAACTCCATGCACCAAGCGCAATTTCCCTTAAGAACACACAGGGAGCATCCTCCAGACCTGGGGCTGGACTTTCTTTCTATCTCCAGGCCCACACAAAACTCCACACTGACCACTTTGGAGCTCTTTGTCCTGTTTTCAGTAACTGACGCACACACTTGAAGGTTTGAGTTTCACATGCACATACACGCATGGGAAAAGCTAGCACAATTTTACTAGTTGTGCCCCTTTCTGCCCAGACTCTGAGGTAATCACACTGCCACCAGTCAGCTACCCTAAGGATCCTACAAAGAGTACCCAATTGTACTGTGTAAAACTAATACTAATACAAATGGTAGAGTGTGACCAAAGCAACAAGGCTTTCAGGAGCGACCCCAGAGTCAATAAAACAAGCATAAATACTCTTGAGATGCTAAAAGTAGTCTCTAACGACTAGCCACAATGAAAGGTATTACAATATTTAATGATAAATAAAACAGAAAACAGGAGAATACTGAATACAATAAACAACAGAGTTTCAACCACAGAGATATAAAAAATAATTCAGTTGGATAGTTTCTTAAAGATGCAGAAAACAATACTTAACTACTCTCACTAAATGTCTCTGACTAACTAAAGAATTCCTGTTCCCTGATTACTTACTAAAAGCAAGGCAAGCTGATGTGTGCTGAGTGTCTTACCACATCAAAAGCCAGATGATGTCTCTCTTTGTCTGTGTGGATGTGTGAGATATATATCCTGTCAGAAATCTTTCCTGTCGGGTTCCAAAGTGCTGCTGCGAAAGTTCCAAAAAAAAAGAATACAGATGCTGGTTAGAGGATGACATCACCTCTGGTCACCTGACTCTGGTACAATACACATACAGAGCTTTGCTAAGATCTGTGGCAGTATCTGAAGTCTGTAACACAATTTCAAACTTTCTACCCTTCCAGGGTTTTCTGATAAACATAAACAGTTGATCAGTTACCACAGTGCAACCTAATATACATGCAGACATTCTTTCAGTCCAGCAGGAACCTACTGTTGATGCATTTTAACACAAGTAACTTTACAAATATATTTTTAACTCAAACATCTGTACAAATCAGTGTGATAGTCAAATAACATAAAATTATTTACTAAACTCCAACTAGCTATGCTGGCATATGTACACATGTACTGCCCTACTCTCCCTGGCATAGATAGCACTACCTCATAACATCACAATATGTATATATAGATCTGCAATTGTGGGACTGCATGCATATCTGCTGACCACATCAGACCCAAACATAGTAAAAGTTTTAAAACACGAGGAGAAGAAATCCATGATGATATCTTTGTTTAGTTTAGCTAAAACATTTCAGTATCAAGTAGTAATGAAAATCAAACCAGAAGTAGACAAGAATCAGACAGCAACTGAATGAACCTAAAAACAAGGAAAGAATATAAAAAAGGATCAGATGAGAAGGAAATAAAATTATAAAACCCATAAGACAGTGGCAGGTAACAGAGACCTCCTGGAACAACCTTATGTTGACTAAAATGTGATGCAGGGGTAATTAAGGAGAGGTGAATTGAAACCAAAAGATTAAAAACTAATAATGGCAATCCAGGACAGTGGACTGCATACACCATACCAAAGATTTTTTTGGGTAAATACCTACATGGAAAAAAATGTCACATTTAAAAAAATGGAAATAAGTAAACATCCGAGCCTAATTTTGACAAGACGGTGTGCTTTTGTCAAGATCAGGGAAGAGAATATTTGACAAGCACAAGGCAGTATTTTTTCCAAGTTGAAAATTTAACAGTTCACTGACAGCAACATTTTTATCTGCGGTGGTGGTGCTGCGGTAGCGTTGTCGCCTCACAGTAAGACGCTGTCCAGTTCGATTCTCAGCTAGAGCATGTTCTGCGTGGTGACATGCGTGAATGGGCATACCTTCGTTGAAGGTTGTGCATCAGGGCTGGCAACTTGGCACGTAAAAATCAACTGCCAATCATTAGCGGACCGGAGTTCCGCTGTGGTGATCCCTAACCGGGAAAAGCCGAAAGACACACACACACACTGACAGCAACATTTTATTTATTTATATTTGAATACAGGGAAAGTGGGAGAAATGCTCCAAATTACTACAAAACATTTTATAATCTTCAAAAATAAAGCAACATCTGCAGTTTAAATAATTATAACCAATTAGACATAATATCACGCACTAACATCAAAGCTGCTCTAAAATATCATCTAAAAGAGCACTGGGCATGCCCCTGTGACAAACCTCTCTAACATCTGTACCCCAACCTCTCTAATCCCTTTCTTCCACCCCACTAACTACCTCGGACTGCAGCCAAATACATTGCTTGTAAACCTATATCTCAGCTGTAGTCTTAGCCACTGTTATTTAAGGGTAATAGCTGCTAGCTCAGCTATTAAAATACTTGCTAGTCTTTATGTCACCAATGATATAAGTGTTGTACCATTTAACTTAAATACTTAATTTCAATTTGAACTATAACTGTTTACTACTATTGTTAAACAAAACTTACCTATACTTCTGGTAACGTGTAATTAACTGTTGTTTTTATTGTGGAGCTTTTCTTCCCGGGCCTCCGCTGAAAAAGACCTGTGTCCAGTCAGATTTTCCCAGTCAACAAATGTAAATAAATAAATATAAAAACATTGGTTAAGAATCAACACAATTTATATGACAATCATTTAATATTTAGAGAAATTTTAGACAGAGAAATTAAGGGTAAGTTAGTCTAATACAACAGGAACTGCAATATGAAGTGAGGGAAAAACAGGCTTATGGTATATTTACAGAGATAGTCAAGGAAGAAAATTTGATAGAAGTAAGAAAGTGAAGAATGGAGAGTAAGGACGTATAAGGAAAGAACAGGTACTTGTTCACATTTAGAGATATAGTTTATCCTGATTTTGAGCAAGGAGAGAGACAGATTTTAGCTAGTAAGTCATTCAGAGTGGTTTTGAAAAATCTAAGGGATTGTATTGACCTGATGGATACAGGCAAGGAGTTCCAGGCATTAGCAACCTTGTACAAGTACAGACAATGTGCAGCAGATTTGCTAGGCTTGTAGACGGACAGGAGTTTTTTGATCACTGTATTGCAATGACTGACTGTGAACATAGTTGTGTAGAGTCTTTTTTAGTGCTGGACAGGCAGGTGAATGCTGGATAATTTTATAAGTGGTAAGAAGTTGTGTATGATAGTCGACGAGATAGTTCTAACCAATTTAGGATTTTTAGTGCTACCAATCATTAGCGGACCGGTGTTCCGCTGTGGCGACCCCTAACCGGGAAAAGCCGAAAGACACAACAACAGTGCTATACAAATGTCAGTTCTGAAAGGGGTATTTGCTACAAATTTAGCAACTTTATTATAGCATTGTTCAAGTTTTAATTTTTGTGAAGCCTGATGCATCTCTGATGGTTGTTAATGTTAGGAGCATTAATAATAGTTTTTTATTGGAATATTTGCTGTGTTCCAACAAAATTAATGCTATTGTTTGTGAAACATAATTAAAGAACAGTAACTGGAGACAAGTTCTGTCAGGATATAAATGTTTTTACTGTAACAGGCATTCTAACAAAAAAATCAGGTGGCGGAGTTATGATAGGGATTAAAGATAGTTGTGAGACCTGTGATTATTACATGTTCAGTGATAACACCAATACTATAGACTGTGTAACTGTGACAATAAAGACAACCCTGGAACATATAACAGTTGTTGGAGTATATAGACCACCAAGGTCAAGTGCTGATGACCTAGAGGAATTCATACATTTTGCGCATGAAACACAGGAGGGAAAAATTATAGTGTCTGGGGACTTACATTTACCAGAAACAGACTGGAATAATATTGATTCAGCAGCATTAGTAAGGAAACTATTCACAACATATGTTCAGGAACAACAATTGCTTCAGACTGTAAAAAAGAAAAACTACAAGGGAACCAAACATATTAGACATTGTTTGCGTTCCTAAAGAAATTACTGTTACTTCATGTCAGGTTTTACTACCATTGATGTGCAGTGATCATGGTGTTATAAAGGTTAATTTGTTGCTAGATAATTCTGCCAAACTGAAATCTAAAGCAATACACAGAAGATTACAGATTGCATGGAAGCAAAACAGTCACTGTGTGAAACTAACTGGCATGATGCATTCAATGGAAAAACTGCAGAAGGGATGTGGAGGGTTTTAAAAGAGAAATTGTTGAGTGCAAAAAAATCAAAAAAATGTTTAACATAAGGATCTAGGCTTACAACATCAGGGAGATATATTTCCATAAGAAAAATATACCTGATTAATGTGACAGACAAAAAAAAAGTAAGAAATGGAAAAGAGGTTGAACTACAACTTTGAAATGAAATAAACAAGATGGGTAAACAAATTAAGCATAGTGTCAGAAAAGATCATGAAAAATTATATAACGATTGAGCATAACAGGAAACAATTTTTATAGATACATAAGATGTGGAAGGAGTAAAGACATACAAATTGATAAACTGTGTGTAGATTCTAAAATTTATTCACAGACAACAGATTATAGCTATATTTACAAAATCTTATGCAAAACAGTTTGGTTCTACAGAGTGGGTGATACATTTTCTTAACTTCTAGGTAACCTCAGATACTGAAATCAAATTAAATTGTTTTGAAAAAGAACTATGCAAACTAGATCCAAACAAAGCACAGGGAGGAGATGGCATCAATAATAATGACCCGAGAACACTTTAGCAAAAAGTTACAGTACCATTATATCTGTTATTTACTAGCGCATATAAATATGGGGAGATTCCTCAAGATTGGAGACATGCGCTTAATTAAATCTGTCTTTAAGGAAAGGGGAGTAGGAGAAACCCAGAGTCATACAGACCCTTAAGCTTACTTTCATGTTGTGGATAAATAATGGAGAAGGTAATACTGGATAAGTTATTGTCAGAACTGGAACGGTTGGGACTTGAAACCATATATCAGCACGCATATTGTTGCCACCTGAAAAATGAAGTTCTGTAACAATAATAACAGCTAAGAATTAAAAATTCTTCTGTGATGTAATTTATATAAATTTAACTTCAGCATTTAATAATAGAGTTGTACACAAACACTGATCAATAAATCAGAACAACTACGTACTGATGTACTCTTGATAAGATGGATAGCAGTATGGCTTACAAATAGGAGATGGCACGTGTCATATAAATGTTGGACAGGTGGAATTCTTGGTTACAGTTAAGGTGTCCCACAGGAGTCTGTCCTAGGCCCATACTTGTTTAGACTGTATCTTTCAGACTGATCTTTTTCATCTGATGTATTCTACAGTCTGTATGCAGAGATTACCTGAAATTGGGTAAACTGATTATATGTAAAAGCACAAAATAACAAACCAAACAGAATCACCACGGCTTAAAGGCAAAACCAACTTTAATATAAAAAATGAGTAAGCGCTTTCACGACCTGTCGCTTCTTTAGACCCTCACAATAACAGCACCTGCTCCCTATTTAAAAACATGCATGCGTTTTTATTCATTGCAGAATTAATAAGTAACCTTTTGGTTCTGAAAGCTGGAATCTTCCCCTTGTTCCTTAGAGTGCAGTACTAGCAGAACTCCCATGGCACTTTTACATGTGCCATTATGGAAGAATTCTGCATTAACTAACTTAGCATATAGTACAAGAGGTTGTAGTTTATTGAACTTGTATAGCTAACAGCCTGATTTTGAAGACCGTGTGCTGTGGGTTTGTTGGGATTTCCTCTCCTGATATTCCTAGCGTGATACAAATCTCCCACAATGAGTCATTGGCTAATGAAGAGGGGAGCATGAAAGTTATACCTTTAACAACCACTTTTTTAGGATGGACAGTTGCAGCAGATTTTCCATTCTGAGAAGAACGACTGTTGGCTTTTTCACATGGAGTGATCATTTGTGTCGACAGCAAAGGCTTACTGGTTAAAGCTGAGATTGCAGCGCTAAGGGAGTCTCCACTGACTATTGACGAGACTCTCAAGGGAATAATAGCAATAGTAATAGTAACAGTAATAGTAATAGTAAGGAAAGAAAATGTCTCTTAAGCTATACAGACATAATTTTAGAATAGTAGTGTGTTGATTGAAGTAGCTGTTAAGTATTAGTTGGATAGATTAGTGACAAAAAGCCAAGAAAGAACCCTAAAAAATAAGTAAAAAAAAAAAAGAAAAAAGAAAAGCTAGGAAGTAGCAGTGCAGAGTTAATGTTTTGATTTCTGGCTGCTGGGAGCAGCTTGCATGTCTATTTTTGATTAACGTACACACATTTACAAGTTAGGAATTCCTTCATAGCAGCTAAATTTGAGAATAAAAAGAATAGAGAATATTGGAGATGGTGATTTTCTTCATTCCCTCAAGATGACTGTAAGCTTCAATGTCAGCGGCTCAACAACTAGAATACTTGCCTTTGGTGCTGGAAGATCCAAAGGCTGGAGGTATTGTTCCCACTTCAGGTGATTGATTCCATTACTGACACTGCAACATTAACATCCTTAGGAGGAGGTGTTAAACTGAAGCTCCATCTGCTGAATTGGTTATAGGTCATGTGGATGTAAAAAATCCAACAGCACTTATAGAAAAAACAGTAGGGAAATTTCCCTGGTATTCTGGCCAAATTTCTTGGTAATCGATTTAAATACTACCTTGTATCTTCCCTAAAAAGAATCCACCACTCTAGTTGGAGTAACCGAGATAGCAACATATAAGTAAATAAATGAAATAAATAAACACATTAGAAAATGAGAGGAAATTGAAGAATGCAAAGTAAATGTTAATTTCATTGTGTACTGTGAAGGCACCGGTGCAGGGAATCAGATTAACTGTAGAAATAGTTAAATGGAAATTGAGAGTTAAACTGGTGCAGTTGAGGTTAAGGAAGACATTGTTTAAGAGATGTTTTGTTAGTATACTCTAAGTGACCTTCTTAGATCACTCAGAGAATCAATAATTAACTTTGAAAAAGAAATGGAATTTAGCTGTGAGGCAGGGAAATCTAAATACATTAAATAAATAGGGTTAAAGTCAAATAGCTGCTCACAAGCATTAAAGCACTAACGTTTGAAAAGTACTAAACATCAAGTATAGCTGTTTGCCTTTTTTGTGTTTTCTTTTTGTTTTTTAAGTCTTCTCTTTTTCCTTCAAGGCTGGTCTGTGACAATTTTTTTGGTCAACAGTTTAATGAACACATGGCTGGTCTTAGACAGAGCCAAACTAGGCACCCCCAGGGTACTTTTCTTGCTTTTCTTGTAGTTTGTTTTAGGTATGTATGAGTGTATGTACATATGTATGTATGTATTTATTTATTTTTATAACAAAGAAAAGCATTATTTCTTACTGTAGAAACAAATAAATAATGGAAAAGTGCCCCAATAAGAGCAGTAAGAGCAGCACTGTAGAGAGGAAATATGGGAGATTTGGCTAATTGCTCATTATAGCCACTGTCTACCAAGACAATGAATCAGGTAGATTGTAGGTGGGACAGAGCAAGAAGTCAAACAAATTCAAAACACAGGGAGACCAACGCAAAGCAACAGCTCGGCAGTGGTTGATTATGTCTAGTATTTTTGTTTTTTTTTTGTTATTGACAGATAAACATGATTGGGGGGTGGCTGACTAGTCCTCAACTATCCCTGATTTTGCAAAATGTGCCTAATTTTGCTTACCCTGTCCCTGGCCTCAGCATAACTCTTGACTGTCCAGCGTTTTGGTCTGTTCCACATAAAATTTGTGTTTTACTGACAAATCTTTGAGGACAGAAGTCACTGAATACCATCAGACATTTCAGTGTCAGACTTCATATTCTTCAGAAAGGGCATGCTAATGACTCATCTTACTGTACCTAAAAAGAAAAAGCAGTACATTAATGAGCTCTTGCTGATACCACAGGCTCAGGCAGTGCCTCTGTTGCTAGTAGGTGATTCTGTTGTGGCCAACCATTGTTCCTCAGACCATAGTGAAGAAGGGATTGAAGCTGATTGATGTTATGTTGTCACATCTGTCCTTCATTCTTGCTGGTTGGGTTCGGAGCTGAAACTCGGCTCTGACTCGGCCTTATACTAAAGCTCAAGAGCTTCTACTGGCTCGAGGCTGAGTCCTATCCCATGGTGCTTAGCGACTGTTCCACAGATCTCGTTTGCCGGTTGAAGCTTCGGGATTGCCTTCACTGGCTCAGGCTTGTAAAATTTTATATTTTATATCTTTATACCAGTTACTTTCTAATTATTAACTATTATTACTTACTAGTTTTGTCGTAATAGCCTTGTGCTATTTTTTCACTTTCAAATCTTGTATTTTTACCTTTGCGGCTGTTTTTTCATTGGGCCTTGTTGTCTCTTCAAGAATCCGTGTAAATTAGAGGATTCTTGTCCCTTCTCTTCCTGTGTTATGAGTCACCATTTAAGTTAGAGGCATGTCCTCTGGTTGAGGAGATAGTCGTTTAACTTAGAGACTTCTCCTCCTTCCTTTCCTCCTCTTCTCTTATAAAAAAAATAAAATATATATATATGTGTATATATATATATATATATATATATATATATATATTTAGATACCTTTCTGTTTTTTGCTATCTTTCTCTTTCCATTAAAGATATATGTTTTTTTGTTACATATATAGAGTGTTTTTTTTTTCCTTATAGCTAGTCATGTCTAAGGAACCAGCTAAGGAACACAAGTCAGGATTTGCAAAGTGCGATTCCTGCACTCAAAAAATGTCCATTACTGACAGACACACTAGTTGTGTGTACTGTCTGGGACCACTCTATCTCCAAGATTTCTGCTCTGTCTGCCATAGTTTTAGCACCAGGGTCTTGCAGGAAAGGAGGAATAAGCTCATATTAAGGGGCTTATTAAAAGTAGACGAAGGAAATCACACAAAAAAAGATATGACTAAAAAGGCTGCTTTATCAGCTCCGGTGTCTGAGCCGGCAAGCAGCACCAAACTTGATACCTCCACAGCTCTGAAAGTTGCCGGGCCCAAAAAACATGGTTCTCCCTTGGTTCCATTTATTTCATTGGAACCGTTGCGGAGCCGGAAACGGAGTCGGTCACCGTCCTTGGAGCCTGTTCACTCGGTGCCACTATCTCCTTTACCACAGTCGGTGGCAGGTAGCCACAAATCTTTGAGTCATTCCTGTAGATCCTCCAGGCTGTCAGATGATGACATGGAGCGGGTAGTGAAGAGGTTGCTTCGGACCCGGGCCCTAGCAGAAATTCTCTCAAGCCCAGCCCATTGGATCATGGAGGTGACAACGGTGACCCCAACTATGCCGATTCCTCCTCCAACTCGAATGAGTTTGGATCCAGAGAGTATGGAAGTTGTTGTGCTGGAACCTTCAGAGCCAGTAATCACTACTGATATATTGGCTCTGATGTCTGCTCTGGTTTCCTCGATGCTTTCGTCCGAGGGACCTGGGGGCTGACCTTCCCTGGTTGACTCCAGGGGGGAGAGTCGAGTTGGACCTTTGTCGGAACTGACTTTCTCACTTGGCGCCTCGGCTCAGGTGAGTTCGGCTCCCACATCTGCCTTGGAGCCACCTTCCTTGGTGCCGCAGAGATCTCACGGCCTCTCGGGGCCAGAGTCTCTTTCAGCCCAGAACATCGGTGGCTTCGAGGTGATGTGGAGTGTGCTCTCCACTGAGTCTGCTCCACCTTTGGCTCCAGCCTCTCTTCCCCCTAGGGGACCGGTGTCCACCTCTTCATTACCCCTCCGTCACCCACAGAGTAGAGAGCCAGTGGCCCAGGAAGCCACAATGGGTGGATCCTCCTCCTCTTCTGATACCTCCCCGGAGCAACCCCCTAAGAGGAAGCACATAGACTTCCCTGAGTCTGTCACTTCTGATACTGACTTAGAGGATTCAGAAGGGTCCCCACGGTCACCTCTGAGGATATCTCCTTTTCAGATATCCTGGAGATCCTTAAGCAGAGGGGTGGCTGGAAGTCCCTTTCCCCTTCTGAAGATGAGTCAGTATACCTGGAGGTATTTGGCTTTCGCCCCTCCATCTCTTGGGTGTCTCCAACTTTTGACCCACTTCTGGGTTTGGTGAGTCGAAAGGTGTGGGACTCTCTGGACTCAGTGGACCCCATTCTGAGGAGGCATAATAAATTCATTACAGCCCCAGAAGATAGGCAGTATTTCACAAAAGGGGTTCCTGTAGATGCAATGGTGGTGGCAGCGGCCACAAAGAAAGAGCTAGCTGAAACTTCTGTATCTCTCCATCCACCAAACAAGGATTCTCGTACGATGGACAGATACGGGAAGCATATGTTCTCCACAGCAGCCTTTACCTTGCTGTCGCTGAATTATTTGTCGCATTTCACACGACTTCAGAGAGATCTCCTAAAAGAGCTAGGAGATACCCTGCAAGGTGCTACAGCCCAGGACTTATCTGATAAGGTTAATTCCCAGCTTGCAACCCTAACCTCCATCTTTAACTCCTCCGTGTGCCTCATATCTTATGGAGCGTGCAGGGCAGCACGCACAGGAATAGCTCTTCGTAGGCATTCCTGGGTGTGCCTTTGTGAGTTTGCCGAACTCTTCTGGTCTTCCTTTATTGACACTCCCTTTGATGGCTCATCATTGTTTGGGCTGAAAGTGAAATAAACTCTCACCAGGAGTCAACAAGATGGTAAGACTCTGTCTACCATTGAAGTCCATCTTTCCACCCCTACCAGACCTTATCCTAAAGGTCAAAAGAGTGGGAAAATGTGGTTCCGTAAGGCCAAAGAAGCCTTATCTGACACTCCTGGTGATCCTTCCCCCAGGGGCAGAGGGGGAATAACGGAGGAATCTGCCCACGTGGCAGAGGGGGCCACATAACCAGGGTGACGGAGATATGATGTTCATCGTGTTACCCTGCTGCAGTCATCACACTTGGGTTATCCTGTCGTCAGGCAGTCCCGCAGTCGGCTGGAATTCCAAAGTCTTGGTCCGGCGTCGGTTGCTGTAGCTTCTTCCCTGACGTCAGTGTGCCAGGGGTATATATAATGCATCCAACGCCATTTTCTTCAGTCTTTCTTGCCGCACGGTGCCTGAAGCAGAAGCAGTTCGCAAGTGCCGGTCGGCCGACTCCTGAGATTTTCGAAGTCAAATTTCAGATCCGAAGTCTTCAGTAAAGCTAAGTACCCCATTGGGGAAACTTTTCTTGCCTCAGACCGATGTCAGAAAAAGTTAACAATTGTATTTCTTGTGGGAAGCAAATACCTCATAAGGATTTTCACTCTTACTGAATACCTTGCCTAGGCCCAGACCACGCCGTCACTGGTTGTCGTTTTTGTGCTAGGTTTAATAAGCGTACTATAAAAAGATGTTTTGATTTCGCACAACACTACTTCTGTAGAAAATTTAACTACACAATGCCGTCGGAGCAACCGACTACCGGCGTGCACAAAAAATGCAAGGATAAGGGCAGGCAGCCTAAGCCCAAGCCAGACTCCGAGGCCTCGGCTGGACCAGTCTCCGGTTCACCAGTCTTCAGTGAGGCTCCGACGCAGCCCCTGACTACCGCAGATTTGGAACCCGAGACCGCTTCAGAGCCTTTGGCGGAGAGCGCTAGGCCGACGCAGCCATTTTGTTCAGCCCCTACCGATGACTCTGCAGAAAGAGATGTCGGTGCTGCAGAAACACCTTCAGGTTCTGAAGGCGTCTTCAGACCGACGACGCTCACCATAAAAACGTATCCTAAGCTTAAGACTCCTATTAAACCTAAAAAGACTGCACTTCAGTCTCCAGTTCAAGGCCCCATGCCTAAGAAACAGATGCTTAAAATGGCTGAAGATTTGATCTCTTTAATCAGGGGTTCCCAACCCCCACCTGACAAAAGGCCTAGACAAGAGGAAGATTATGCCTCCTCTGATCAAGTGTCTATTTCCTCAGCCTCCTCTGAGGACCAAGATTACTCCTTCTCCCCTTATGAGGATTCTATTCCCTCAGCTTCTCCTCCTGAAGACTACTCCTTTGGGGAAACTTTACACACTATGAGGGAACATTACAGAGTAGTCCTGACTCAAAGAAAAGGCTCGGAGAGTTTCTTTTACTCCCCCAGCACAGACCACAAGCCATCCCCCCAGTTTTAGACATTGTGGATGATGTTTACTTAGACTCTAGTTTGAACCCAGATTCTCTGCCTCCTGATCCAGCCAAACCAGACAGATACTATAGAGTGCCTGATTCCCACAAATTCCTTTATAAAAGCCCTGCTGCTGATCCAGAGACTATCTCCCAGGGTCCCAAAGGGGCTAAGGCTTCTATGGCAAAAAATCCTGTACCCTCCGAAAGGGACTCCAGAGCCCTAGAAAGGTGGGGGAAAAAGGTTTACACCTCAGCCACTCTAGCTATGAGAGCACTAAATTGCCAATTTCACATGCTAAAATATCAGCAATTTCTTATGTCTCAGCTAAAACAAAAAATGAGCACATTCCCTCAACAGTCTGAATTGAAAGAAATGCAGGATCTGTTGCATGCAGCTGAACAGGTGGGCAAACGTACTTTACAATGTGGTTTTGATTCTTTGGAGGCTTCCTGCAGAGCAGCTGTCTTTGGGTCTGTTATACGTAGACATGCTTGGTTAAAGGAACAAATTCTGCCTGATCATGTTAAAGCAAAGCTTCTAGATGCTCCCTTACAGCAGGATGTTCTATTTGGAGTTAAGGCAGAAGAAGTCTTAAAGAAAATGGAGGATAAGGCAAAATCTATGCAGACAGTCAAAGATTTTCTACAGGTACAGCCCCCTCACTTCAGCAGAAATTGGCCAACTAAAAATTGGTCCTTTCCAGCTACTGACAGACCACAGAGGGGTAAATACAGACGTCCAAGAGGCAGAGGACAACCACAAGCCCAATACAAACCTCAACAATGGGGCACTGCAACACAGAAGGGAGGAGAAGACAGGCCCCAATCTACCAGAAGGCAAACTCAATGACTTGCACCTCATCTGACCAAGCAACACTCTCTTGGCAGCTCCCTTGGGAGGAAAACTCGCACTTTTTTCAGACAACTGGCATATTGTCACAAAGGACAAATGGGTCCTAGACATAATTTCCCGAGGATACAGATTCCATTTCCACACCTTGCCAATGAAAAGAGGAATGCCAAATCTGCCACAAAATCAATGGGCAGAGGCACAAAAACAAATTACAGCTCTCATGGATATGAGAGCCATTCAGCTGGTACCTACACGAGAGCAAGGCCAAGGATTTTACTCAAGACTCTTTCTAGTCCCCAGAAAGGACAATGCCTGGAGACCAATTCTGGACCTTTCAATTCTAAACACCTTCTTACAAGTACCCAAATTCAAGATGCTAACACTACAGCAGCTTCTTCCCATGTTTGGCAAGAAAGCATGGCTAGTAACGTTGGACCTCAAAGAGGCGTACCTGCATGTCCCTATCAGACAAAGTTGCAGAAGATATCTCCCGTTTCATTGCAGGTTCAACCCATTACCAGTTCTCTGCACTGCCCTTTGGCTTATCTACTGCGCCCAGGGTCTTCACAAAATTCCTGGCACCAGTAATTGCATACTACAGACAAAGAGAAATTCAAATATACCCATACCTGGATGACTGCCTTATCCAAGCAGAAAGCAAGGACATCCTCTTACAATATCTGGCTTTTGTAAAACATCTTCTAAGTTGCCTGGGGTACACAGTAAACAAAAAGAAATCAAAACTAGTACCTTCACAAAATATGACATTCCTGGGTGCCAGCTTGAATACAATGGCCCAGAAGGCTTATCTGATGCCAGACAAACAACTACAACTGACTCAATATTTCAAAACAATGGCAACAAAGACCCTACTCCCTGCAAGAAAAATTCTGCAGGCCTTGGGCTTCATGGCATCTTGCATACTACTAATACCATTTGCAAAGCTGCATATGAGGAAATTACAGTGGTACCTAAAAAGTGTATGGTCTCAACACAGCCACAGCTTGGACACGATGATACCTCTCATTCCTTGCCTACAACAGGAGTTTCTATGGTGGTCACAGGCATGTCACTTGCAGGCAAGCAATGACCTTGTGGAACACAGCACTGGCTTACCAAGTTCAGTTACAAGCTCAATTCCTGCCAGGAAAAGAGAAGACATTGGCAGACGACCTCAGCAGAAACATCATGGATCCCCACGAGTGGAAACTGGATCCACAAGTATTTGCAATGATAACTCAAAAATGGGGCCTTCCTGACATAGACCTGTTTGCCAGCCCCCAAAACTATCAGCTAACAAAATTTTGTACAAGGACACTTCACCGTCAAGCTTGGAAAGTGGACGCAGTCTCATTCAGTTGGAAAAACCTGACAGTATATGCCTTCCCTCCATTGCCTCTCCTCACAAAGGTGCTTCTAAAAATCAGAAGGGAGAGACCATGACTGATACTCATAGCCCCAGACTGGCCACACCAGTACTGGTACCCACTATTAAGGAATATGGTCCAGGGCCCACCTTGGATATTGCCACAAATTGCTCATTTGCTCACACAGCAAAACAGTCAGATTCTACACAGCCAGCTCAAAACCTTAAATCTGGCTGCATGGCAAATCAACTAAGCATCCAGCCAGCTCCTCTTTCCCAAGCAGTTATAGATGGTCTTCTGGAAGCTAGGAGGCCCAGCACCAGGAAGGCCTACTCGGACAAATGGAAAAGATTTTGTTCCTGGAACCAAGCTAAAAGGCCAAAACACACCTTTACCAAACACTACCACTTTACTCTAAGACTAGAGCTGGCTTCGCCACTGCAGTTCTGCAGGGCCTTCTAGCCTCCTCTAACCCTCTATGAATCCTCCACCCATCCTTAGCTTTGGGATTCTACCCAAGTATGATGACTGCAGCAGGGTAGCACGATGAACATAGTACAGTTTTGTACCTACCATAAATGTAGATGTTCGAGTGTACATCCTGCTGCAGTCCAGGTTACCCCCCTTCCATCCCCTCTGATCTAACTGGCTAAATCTCTACAAAACCTTCCTGATGTATTTGCTTATAGCTAGAGGGATTTTGTGTTTGTGCTAAAACTTCATAAATTGATACTAATTACTGACCACCTTTTTGGGGGCACCTGACATCTGGGGCAAGAAAAACTGAAGGAAATGGCGTTGGATGCATTATATATACCCCTGGCGCACTGACGTCAGGGAAGAAGTGACAGCAACCGACGCCGGACCAAGACTTTGAAATTCCGGCTGACTGCGGGACCGCCTGACGACAGGATAACCCAAGTGTGATGACTGCAGCAGGGTGTACACTCGAACATCTACATTTATGGTAGGTACAAAATTGTACTTTCTCTGTTAGGCCTTTCCAGCACTCCTGAAAGGAGGCCCGCCTGTCCACCTCTGGAGGCAGTCAGGGGGAGACTTTTGCTGTACCCAGAAGCTTGGCAAAGTTTGACTCAAGACAAATGGGTACAGTCCATTATATCCAGGGGTTACAGCATTCCCTTTCAGTGTCCACCTCATCCGCCAAAGTTTATCCCAGACATTTCACCTGGTCAAAGAGATCAAGCAACACTAGAAATCCAAACGTTGCTAGAAAAAAAGAGTCATCCAAGAAGTCCCTGCAGACCAACTAGGGTCCGGAATTTACTCAAGGTTCTTTTTAGTTCCAAAAAAGACAGGGGACTGGAGACCCATAATGGATCTCAGCAGACTAAACAAGTCGGGGAAAAGGTCAAAGTTCCGGATGGTAACACTGCAGTCTATACTCCCATTTCTGGGAAAAGACAGTTGAATGTGCTCATTAGATCTTCAGGACGCATACTACCACATAAAGATTGACAGGCGCGCAAGAATATTTCTACGCTTTCGGCTGGGAGCCAGTCATTACCAGTTCAGAGCTCTGCCTTTTGGACTCACCACAGGGTGTTTACCAAATGCATGGCAGTAGTCACTGCTCATCTGAGACGTCAAGAATTCCAAGTGTTTCCATACTTGGATGACTGGCTCCTAACTGCCACCACCAAGCAGCTACTAATCAAAGCAGGTGACTACACCATCCATCTCTTTTCAAAACTAGGCATTACTATAAATGCTGAAAAATCTGCCTTGTTGCCATCACAGTGTATTACATTCATTGATGCAGATTTAAATACAAACGACATGTTGGCAAAGCTACCTCAAGAAAGGATCCAGACATTACGCAGTCAAGTGCTTATCTTACTCAACAAGAAAAGAGTACAGGCAAGATTTGTCCTCAAAGTCCTAGGCTCTATGGCAGTAACCATAACACTACTTCCCATGGCACGACTTCACTTGAGAATATTGCAGTGGCTACTCTTCGCCCAATGGTCCATGCAGGAGTTACCCATGTCTCACGAGATCCTTTTAACACACTCCTGCAAGAACGATCTACTTTGGTGGGTTCAATCCACTCAGGTAGCAACGGACAGACCATTTGTACTTCCCCAACCTGTCGCTACAGTAACCATGGACGTGTCCCAGATAGGGTGGGGGGGTTATCTGGGACATATGGTCCAAGGGGTTTGGAAAGATCACGAGTACCATTTGGATATCAATGTCCTAGAGATGAGGGCAGTGCTTCTGGCATTGCAAGCATTTCAGAACTCTCTTCCCCTGGGGACTATTGCAATTCAGACAGATAATATTTCAATGGTATGGTACATCAACAAATGGGGGAACCAGATCCTACCCCCTATGTCGAGAGGCCCAGAGAGTTTGGCAATGGGCGATATCTTCTCAATGCTTTCTGATAGCAACGCATATCCCAGGGAAATCCAGCATTATAGCAGACAGGCTAAGCAGAGCGATTCTCATGCCTCACGAGTGGTCCCTCAATCAGGAAGTTGCGAATCAAATTTTTCACAAATGGAGCCAGCCTTACCGCGACCTGTTTGCCACTCCCTTCAGTACCAAATGTAGCAACTACTTTGCCCTAATCTCCCCTCCGGGAGGGTCACCAAGGGATGCACTGGTTCACTATTGGCCTCTGGGACTTCTTTATGCCTTTCCCTCCTTTCCCTTGATTCCAAAGGTTATCCAGAAAGCAAAGTTGTTGAGTCGCAGGTTAATTCTCATTGCGCCATACTGGCCTTGTCAGATTTGGTTCCCCTTTCTTTGGCCCTACCTTCAGGAGGACCCATGGATCCTGGACCCAGTGCCGGATCTTCTGACACATCAGTCAGGAACGCTCCATCCTCTCCTCCACACCCTCAAGCTGACAGCTTGGCTGCTCCACTTCCGATCTTAGCCAGGCTTCCGGAATTGTCCCCTGCAGTTCATCACATTCTATTCTCCTTGCACAAGCAGACGATTAGGAAACTCTGTGCAAGCAAATGGAAGAGGTTCTCTTGTTGGGCTAACAAAAAACATATAGATCCCTTTACAGCATCTATAACTGCAATTCTGGAATTTTTAACAGAAACTTTTAATCAAGGAGCAGCGGCAGCCACTATTAGAGTTGAGTTAGCTACTATTTCTAATTATCATGTGGGAGAATCGGGATCAGTCTAATGTCCCATAGACTATGCAAAGCTTTCCTCAAGAGTACTTTTCTGTTAAAACAACCCTTCAGAGAACCTCCTCCTCCTTGGGACCTCAATCTAGTATTCTCATCTTTGATCCTGCGTCCTTTTGAACCAGCATCATCTTGTTCATTTAAATTTTTATCTTGGAAATCACTCTTCCTGACAGCAGTTACTTCAGCCAGGAGCGTATCAGAGTTGCAAGCCTTGTCTGTCTGTCCACCTTATTTGATCTTCCACAAAGATAGAATTTCCCTCAGAACAAATCCTTCCTTCTTACTGAAAGTTTGTTCTCAAGCGAATGTAAACCAAAATACAGAATTACCAGTGTTTTTTCCTAACTATGGCAACAAGGCAGAGTATAAACTCCACCAACTGGATGTCCATAGACAGTTGCGTTTTTACTTGCATAGGACCAAAGAATTCAGAAAGTCAGACCAATTGTTTTTTTCCTATTCAGAAAATAAAAAAGGTTTGGCAATCTCAAAAGTTAACTTGTCCAAATGGCTTACTGAGACCATCACATATGTCTATGATTCCCACAATAAAGAACCACCATGGAAAATCAAAGGGCATTCAACTAGAGCGGTATCTACCGCCATTGCCTTTCAATCCAGACTTCCATTAGATTCAATTTGTGCTGCTGCTACATGGGTTAACCCTCATACCTTTATTACTCATTACAAAGTAGATGTGACCTGTTGGAACAGGGCATCCTTTGGTTCTACTGTCCTGAAGAGTTTATTCCCTTGAGCCATCCAAGAAAAAGGTGCTGGGGACTCTGTCCCAACCAGCAAGAATGAAGGCGAGATGGGACAACATAACATAAAGAAGTTATGCACTCACCATAACGTTCCATGTTTGTTGCCCAGTATCTCGCCTTCAGTCTTCCATCTTTCCCAGCCATCCCCCACCTGGAGGATGTAGAGGATATTTCTCATAAATTGGCAGATAAGGTCTGATTCCCTTCTTGCCCTTTCTTGTTAAGTTTATGACAGTATGTTTCAGATATTATCCTTTTGGATACTGAATATATAATAGGAATCTTTCTCCCTCAAACGAGATCTGGGGAGCAGCAGCTAAGTACCCTGGGATAGGCCTCAGCCTCGAGCCAGTAGAAGCTCTCGAGCTTTAATATAAGGCCAAGTCAGAGCCGAGTTTCGGCTCTGAACCCAACCAGCAAGACTGAAGGCGAGATACTGGACAACAAACATGGAACGTTATGGTGAGTACATGACTTCTTTTTTGTAAAAAAAAAAAAAAAAAAAAAAGAGGGACTTGTGGTTAAATTCTGAATTTTGTTTTGTATTTTATGTGTGTGATAACTGGAAATAAATGCAAAATGACATTACAAATGGAACCACAGAAATTAACATTATCCCCTTGCTTGCCTCAGGTGCCTATGACAGCATTCAGAAATCCTATGACCAGTCAAGAGCAGCAGAAAGAAAAGCAAATGACTCGACTGTTGGTACTCACAGTATAGTTGGCCAGTCTGCCAGTACCCGTGCCAAAACTGAACAGCTAATGTCTGAGAAGAAAAATGATTTCAATCGGGCCAATGCTGCTAACAGACGTGCACTGAATGATTTGTCAGCTAGAGTGAACCTGCTGGACATAAAAACAATCAATGAGAAGGTAGGGTCATATACAGCTCTTTGTTTTGTGCATATAATTATTATGTTATCGAACAGTGAATTTTCTTTTGGTAACAGTGAATAAATTCAATATTATATATACATGTATGAGGGTTTACTATCAATTTTTCGATCGCAACTTGTGCGATTTACAAAATGTCGAGTGAGCCGTATGTCGACTCAAAACACTGACACAAGAAATGTCGGAACTTACATCAGCGAATGCAATACAGCATTCGCTGTTGTGAATTCCGACATTACAAGCCAGATCACACTATAATAGGGATCGGGAAATGTACCGTTACCCTCACTGTAGTACGATCCCGGAGTTTGTATGTATAAGTAGGGGGGGTGTGGGGGGCGCAGCGTAGTCTGGCAACTTTGAGAGGCAGACAGTCTCCGAGTTTACTTTTAGTTTGAAAATGTCGACATTGACATTTTTGGACATCTTGTTCGGCATTTTCTTCATTCGATGTGCGACCCGACATTTTGGTTCGACAATATCAGTTTTCAACTGTGTTACAGTCGAATAATTGATAGCAAACCATGTATGGTTATGTATATATTAATCATCAATGCAATAATCCTTTGTGCAATATGCTATACCTTAGTTGAAGTATCATAATGTGCAATGTCCCATGTCCAGGTGTGAGTGGTAATTAACACGAAAGGCTCACTGTTTCATGTCAGTACTGTGTGTGGCATCAAACTCATCTAATACTTTGGCTATGGTCAACATTGTACCTTTGTCAGTCATTGCTGTTATATATGTGGGGTAACATAAGTGAGCATAGTCTAAAATATCTAATTGTGTAATATTTTGTTTGGTCTATGTTTATCTGTACAGCTGTAACATAAGCAATTTCCTGTGGGATCGATAAAGTATTTCTGATATATATACACATACAATATATATCTACATGAAAGCAGGGAGGACATGCAGATTCTGCACAGAAGGCACCCCAGCCGAGAATTGAACCAGAGAACCTCTTGCTGTGAGGCGGGAATGCTACCGCTGAACCACTGCGCCATCCATTTATTTATTTATTTTGTTATATATACATAAATGTGTATATATATATATATATATACATATATATATATATATATATATAGATAGATATATAGAGATATATATATATGTATTTATATATATTTATAATATATTTATATACATTATTATTATATATATTTTTAATATAATTTATATATATATTATTATATATATTATATTATTATTCATTTATACGTCTGTGTGTTTGCACCCATGTGCAATTACATGTATATGGAGAGAAAGATGCATTTGCATGCATACATATATTCACTGCAGGCTTTTAGAAAGTACAGTTGTGTACACTTATCATAAATGTAGATGTTCGAGTGTATTCACTGTTGCAGTCATTACATTTGGGTAATCTGCTGGCAGGTTGCCCCCAGTCGGCCTGATTAACAAAGTCTTGGGTCCCTTCTTCCATGATGTCAGGTTGTCAGGGGTATAAAACATGCAGCCAACTCCATTACATCAGTTTTTCTTGCCCCAGATGTCAGGTGCCCCCCTAATGGGGAGCAAATAAACATAAAAACACAAAGGTATACCTCCAACAAAAAGCAAATACACCAAAAAGGCTTTTAAGCATAGTAAAGGAAAGTAGAGGTATAGCCAGAAAAAGTTAGAGGGCTGGAGGGAGGGTAACCAGGACTGCAGCAGTGAATACACTCGAACATCTACATTTATGGTAAGTGTACACAACTGCACTATGTTCTTCGTGTTTCACTGTTAGTCATTACATTTGGGTAGATTCCTAAAGCTATGGTTGGGAGGAGGAGTTTATACAGCATTAGGGCCAGCTATAAGGCCTGCAAGACAGCAGTGGCAAAGTCAGCTCTGGATTTAGAGAAAATTGGTAAATGATAATGCTTGGTGAAAGTATGTACAGAGCTCCAGGTAGCAGCTTCTAGGATGTCCCTGGTAGGAACACCTCTGAGAAAGGCTGCAGAAGTAGATGCAGCCCTGGTGGAGTGAGATCTGATCCCCTGGGGGATAGGTTTTCCATGGTGCTTATAGCAGAAATGAATGCAATGGCTTATCCATTTAGAAATGGTTTGTTTTGAAATAGCCTTCCCCTCTGCCCCTGCAGCAAATGCTACCAGCAGTTGTTCAGATTTTCTTTGAGGTTTAGTCCTGTCCAAGTAGAATATAAGTTGTCTGTGCACATCCAAGGAATGCAGAATCCGTTCCCCTTTGTTCAGTGGATTGGGAAAGAAGGTTGGCAAATGAATGGACTGATTAAGAGCCACACTGGAAACCACCTTGGGCATGAAGGATGGATTGGTCCTGAGAGATACCCTGTCCGCATGAAAGATGATGAAAGGCTCTACTGCCATAAGGGCCTGTAATTCAGATATCTTTCTAGCTGAAGTGATTGCTAAAAGGAAGGCTGTTTTCCAAGAAAGAAATTTTAAGTCTGCAGTAGCAGATGGCTTGAAAGGAGGTAGAGTGAGTTTCTCCAAAACAAAGTTAAGGTCACAGGCAGGGGTTGGAGCTCTCCTGGGTGGTTTCAAGTTTTTTGCCCCTCTGAGATACTGCTTGAGCAGAGGATGAGAGAAGAGGGGAGGTTCTGTGTTATAATTAGCTGAAATAGCTGGTGTGGATTTTAATGGAGGAAAAAGATAGGCCCTTGTGAAGCATCTCAGTTAAGTATTGCAAAATCTGAGGTAAATTGGGCAATGCTGTGCTCATCCCTTGAGATTGGTTCCAGGCACAGAATCTTTTCCATTTGTCAGCATAAGATTTTCTAGTACTAGGTCTCCTTGCCTCCAAGATGATATTCATCACAGGTTTGCTGAGGGATGATAAGGGTGAATTTAAGTGATTAGCCAGGCTGCAAGGTTCAATGTTGGAAGATGAGGGTGCAGAATTTGGTACTCCTGCTGAGACAGCAGGGGAAGGGGTCTGAGGCAGGTGCCATGGAGATAACTGCGACACACTGCGCAGGAGGGGGTACCAGTATTGCCGCGGCCAGTCTGGAGCAATCAAGATCATCCTTGGTTTGTCCTGTTTGACTTTTAGTAGAACTTTGGAGAGCAGAAGCAGTGGGGGGAAGGTGTAGACTGATAGGTTTTTCCAGCTGAAAGACAGAGCATCCACTTTCCAGGCTTGTTTGTGGGGAGTCCTTGTGCAAAACTTGTCCAACTGGTAGTTCTGGGGGGCGGCAAATAGATCTATGTCTGGGCTCCCCCATTCGCTTGTCAACATGTTGAAAATCCTTGGTTCCAGTTTCCACTCGTGTGGGTCCATGAGGTTTCTGCTTAGTCTGTCTGCCAGTGTATTCAATTTTCCTGGCAGGAATTGATCTTGTAGGTGCAATTGGTAGCTCAAGGCTGTGTTCCACAATGCCATGGCTAGTCTGCAGAAGGGGTAGGAATGTGTGCCCCCCTGCTTGTTTATGTACCACATAACCATGGTGTTGTCCGTCTTTACCATTAGTTGTCCTGGAAGAATGTAGTCCTTGAAGGCTGTCAGAGCATTCTATACAGCTAACATTTCTTTTTGATTGATATGTAGGTGCATTTGATTTGGGTTCCATTTGCTCTGAATGCACTTCCCTGCCAGATGAGCCCCCCATGCATAGTCTGATGCATCTGTAGTTAGGGTCTGGGTGGCAGGGGGTAGTGTGAATGGTAGTCCCTTGTTTTGGTGGCAGGCCTCTGCCCACCATTGGAACACCAGGCGTAGGCAAGGTATGATAGGAATCATTGTTTCCAGGCTGTGATAATGTTGACTCCATAGATTTTTTAGATGCCATTGTAGTTTCCTCATATCTTGCATATGAAATTAGAAGAATGCAGGAGGCCATGAACCCCAAGGCTTGCAGTATTTGTCTTGCAGATAGCAGGGTTTTTGTGGCTACTTGTTTGAAGTAAGTTACCAAATGAATTTGCTTTTCTGGCGTGAGGAAAGCCATCTGGGCAGTTGTATTCAAGCTTGCACCCAGGAATGTAATTTATTGACAGGGTACCAGTTGTGATTTCTTTTCGTTTATGGTGTACCCCAGACAAGTTAGAACCCTTTTTACAAATGCCAGATGATTTAAAAGTATGCCCTGGTTTTCTGCCTGAATTAGACAATCATCTAGGTATGGATATATTTGAATATTTCTTTGCCTGCAAAATGCAATAAATGGAGCCAGGCACTTTGTGAATACCCTGAGTACAGTATACAAGCCAAAGGGCAGTGCAGAGAATTGATAATGCGAGTAGCCTGCTTTGAAGTGTAGGTGTCTTCTGCAAGATTCCCTGATTGGGATGTGTAGGTATGCTTCTTTTAAATCTAGAGTTGCCAACCAGGCATCTTTGCCTAGCATAGGAAGTAATTGGTGAAGAGTCAGCATCTTGAATTTTTGAATCTCCAGAAAGGTGTTTAGAATAGACAAGTCCAGGATTGGACGCCATGATTTGTCTTTTCTGGGTACCAGAAAAAGCCTTGAGTACAAATCTTGTCCCTTTTCCTCTTCTGGTACCCATTGAATAGCCCCCATGCTTAAGAGGGAAAGTACTTGTTTTTGAGCCTCTGCCCACTGATTTGGGGGCAGGTCTGGCTACTCGCTTGGTGTTGGCAATGTGTGGAAATGAAGTCTGTATCCCTGGGACACTATATTTAAAACCCATTTGTCCTGGGTTAAGAGTTCCCAGTTCTTTACATGAAGAGCAATCTTTCCCCCCAAAGGGGCGGTCAAAAGATAAGTGCTTGGGAATTTTAAAGGGAAGTCATTGAGACTGTTTACCATAGGGGGGGTGTCTTGTTATTTCCAGATTTGGAAGTGGAGGCCCCCCACTACTTAGTTCTGAGAGTCCCCTGGGACTGAAACCTGTGGTTTTTGCTGTGCTTGGGTTTGGCTTGAGAGGACCTGGAAGGGACTGGAAAGGACTAATTCTTAGTAAGTCAGTGCCTACTGAATCTTGGAGGTTGCACTTGTAAAAAATCTTTAACAGTTTGCATAGATTTAGCTTTATCTTCCATCTTTTTAGGAACTTCTTTAGCCTTGTTGCCAAACAGGCGGTCCTGATTTAAAGGAGCATCCAACAATTTAGCTTTAACATTATCAGGCAAAGATTGCTCCTTAAGCCAAGCATGTCTTCTAAGCACAGACCCAGTAACAGCAGCCCTGCAAGAGGCCTCTAAAGAATCAAAACCACATTGCAAAGTATGTTTTCCAACTTGTTCAGCAGAATGTGTTAAATCCTGTAAATCTTTATTTGCTACACAGTCAGGAATCAACATAATTTTCTGGTTAAGCAGTCCAATAATATGCTGTTGATATTTTAACATATGCAATTGGCAGTTTAAAGCTCTGATTGCCAAGGTTGCAGAAGTATAAACCTTTTTACCCCATCTGTCCAGCGCCCTGGAGTCTCTATCAGAAGGGGTAGGATTTTTAGCAGTAGAAGCCTTAATGCCCTTGGGCCCCTGGATCTGCAACAGGATTTTTGAAAAGGAACTTGTGGGACTCAGGAACCCTGTAGTGTCTGTCAGGTTTACTAGGAGCCGGAGGCAGGGAATCAGGGGCCAAACTGGATTCCGAGAACACATCATCAACAATGTCTAGTACAAGAGGTATAGCCAAAGGCCTGTGCTGAGGTAGAAGAAGGAAATCCCTAAGCCTCTTTTTTGAATCAGAAAATTCTTGACTTTCCCATTGGAAATGCTCCCTTAAAGTATGTAAAGTTTCCCCAAAAGAAAAATCCTCAGGAGGGGAAGCAGAGGGAATGGAATCCTCTGCTTCAGAATCCTCATAACTAGATATGGACAAATCCAGGTCATCAGAAGAGTCAGAAGAAACAGAATCCTGATCAGAGGATTCATAATCAAGCTCAGCCCTAGGCCTCTTGGGGAGGGGGTTGACTACCCCTGATTAGAGTAATTAGATCTTCAGCCATTTTTATCATTTGTTTTTTACGCATAGGGGCCTGAGCATGTGGCCTGGGCATCGTTTTTTTAGACATGGATCGAGATTTAGGCCTTAGTAATCTAGGCGGTGTCAATTTAATATGCAAGTCTGTAAGTCTGAATACACTCTCAGAAGCCGGTGCCTGCACAGCGGCTCCAGACTCATCCAAGGTAGAGACATCCACGGGTTCCATAGTTGAAGTATCTCGCGCATACTGGACTCCGAATGGGTCTCAGTAGAGGCCTGCGAATCAGAAGTAGCGGGTATCAGGAGCTGAGTACTGGAGAACTGGCGACTGGTTTAGGAGAAGCGTCGTCAGCAGTTTTGGACCTCTACGGCCTGTTTCTGTCTTAATCTTTGCTTTTTTTTTGGAATGCCGGTAGTTGGATGGCTAACTGACGACATTTCTGGATAATTAAACCGAGAACTGAAATATTTAGAGGCAAAAAATATACTGATGACGGATTGTGCGCTGATTAAATAAAGCAGAAAACTGACAACAAGGTACGTCGTGGTCAGGGCCTAGGCAAGGAATACAGTATGAATGAAAATCTTTGAGGTATTTGCTTTCCACAAGTAATGTAATTAACTTTTACTGACATTAGTAAGGAGCAAGAAAAGGTTTCCCCAATGGGGTACTTCGCTTTAAGTTGAAGACTTTGGTTCTGAAACTCGAAAACGAAAATTTCAGGAGTCGGCCGACCGACACTTGCAAACTGCTTCTGCTTCGGGCATCGCACAGCAAGAAAGACTGATGTAATGGCATCGGGTGCATGTTTTATACCCCTGACAACCTGACGTCATGGAAGAAGGGACAGCAACCGACGCAGGACCCAAGACTTTGTTAATCAGGCCGACTGAGGGCAACCTGCCAGCAGATTACCCAAATGTAATGATTGCAACAGTGAAACATGAAGAACATCAAGAAAACATACATACATACATACATGTATAGTATATACTTTCTTGTAACAGGTGTGTGTGTGTGTGTGTGTGTGTGTGTGTGTGTGTGTGTGTGTGTGTGTGTGTGTGTGTGTGTGTGTGTGTGTGTGTGTGTGTGTGTGTGTGTGTGTGTGTGTTTGTAGCGCAGTGGTGCAGCGGTAGCATTGTCACCTCCCAGCAAGAGGTTCTCCAGTTTGATTCTCGGCTGGGGTGCCTTCTGTGTGGAGTCTGCATGTCCTCCCTGTGTTCGTGTGGGTTTCTTCCCATGTTACAAAGACATGTGTCTGGAGCATTTCTCCCCGGGCCACCAATGAAAATTGGCTTCATTCCAAGTCGGACTTTCCTGGTTAATACATATATATGTTGGTTTATTATAGCATGTTCGAAAGGGGTCAGGTCGGACAGTTACAACATTAGAAAATAAGGCTGACTTTGATGTATACAACATTTTCGACATTTTTGTCTTCCACCCATCTTACTCACCTTACCACTACTATTTAACAGGGGTGCTGTAACCCCCTGCAACCACCATGTCACACCCCCTACAGTGAGGAAATGGGCTACTTCCCTGTTCTTCACTGAAGCACGACCTCCCTCCACAGTCTCGGCACATCGCTTGCTGAAAGGTCAAGTGCACTATGCAACTCGACTAGCTGTGATGGACCACTTTTGGTCCAGTTTCCTCTCCCTTGGAAACCGTTCGACTTCCTGCCGTTCGCGTAAGTCATAGAAAACCTGTATATATGTATGTATATATATATATATATATATATATATATATATATATATATATATATATATATATAAATATAGATATAGATATATATGGATCACCTTCATTTGCCTGACAGTTCATTTGCCCAACAGAAGTTTCAGGCGGCCCAATTGCCTGACAGTTCATTTGCCCGACAGTTCATTTGCCTGACAGTTCATTTGCCCAACAATTAGAAAAAGATAAATAAAATGTATATGTCCTTTTCCACACAGGATTGCGATCCTGGAGTTAGAATATATAGTTGGGGGGGTGTGGGGAGCACAGCCGCCCACCTACTTTGGTTTTATATTGTCCAGTCTTTTTTTTGTTTTTTTATTGTTCACTAAAACCAAAGTAGGTGGGGGGCTTCTTTAGGTAATCCATTTGAATTAGAGAGCTCCCTTTCAGCCCATTTAACTCAAAGGGCTTCCTCCCTTCCCTTGCCTTTTTTCCAGTGAGGAGTTGTCATTTAAGTTAGAGACTTCTCCACTGGCTAGCGGAGACTGTCGTTTAAGTTAGAGACTTCTCCTCTGGCTTCTCGTAGCTTTGTTTGTAGTTGTATGTAGATGTTGATATTAAAAAAAAAAGTTGTTTTTCTGATTGTCAATTAGTCTGCCTTGTACTGTTGCTAGTTATGTCTAAAGATGCTAAAGAAACTAAGCCTTCGGGCTGCAAAAAATGTGATTGATGCAGCCAGAAAATGTCCTTGACAGATGGACACACCAGTTGTGTGTACTGTTTAGGTGCTGTCCATCTGGAAGAGTCATGCTCCTTTTGCCATGCATTCGGCTCAAGAGTATTATTGGAGAGGAAAAACAAGTTGATTGTTTTTGGATTAGTAAAAGTTTCTTTTCCCATGGCACTAGAAGAGAAACAGAGTTCCTTGAAATCCTCCCACCAGTCTCAATCCCTTAGTTCAGACAAGTCTTCTAAGAGGTCTTCTTCCACGACCCCAGAATCAGAACCATTGAAGAAGAAGGCAAAGGATTCATCCATGGACCCGAAGGCTTTCGGGCCTGAAAAAGCTACCTCTTCGGGTCCACTGGTTATTTTGGAGCCGATAGAGTATCACTTGCAGAGCCGGTCCCCAGTTCTAGAACTGGTCTCCTCAGTCTTGCATTCACCTATCTTACAATTCATCAGATCCTTGACCCTGTCCTCTCGGTCCTCCAGGTGTCTCTCGGACGACGACGTGGAGTGGGTGGTCAAGAGGCTTTTACAGACTTCAGCTCTGGCCAAGCTTCTGTCAAGCCCAGCCCAGAAAGATTCAGGTCCCACAACCATCCCTTCCCCTTCTTCGATTCCTCCTCTGACCCATGTTGTGGCTTCAGAGCCAGAGTGCTTGGATTTGATTGTATTGGAACCGTCAAGACTGAGACTTGCTCCAGGATCTTCAGTCCCGACTTCTGCTCTGACGCCTCGGTGCCATCGTCTGTTGAGGGGTCTAGGGGCCGATGCTGTCTGATCTGAATCTACCTCTCGGGGCTTTGGCACAGGTGAGCTTGATCCCTCAGTGACCACTCCCTTGGATCGGGGGCAGTCTTCTGGCTTTTCAGACATGGAAGCTCCCTTGGAGCAGGATTGTGGTGCTTTCTAAGTCATGAGGAGAGTCCTGTTGCCCCATATGGCTCCACTCTCGGATCCAAACACTCTTCCCCCAAAAGTGCCGGAGTCTGCCTCTTTATCATCCACACACACACACACACACACACACACACACACACACACACACACACACACACACCCCAGGCATGGAGACCCAAAGTTCCAGGACACCCCATTGGGTGAAAACATCTCTTCTGAAACCCCTCCCAAATAGCCCTCAGGAGAGGTCCCTCAGAAGAGGACATGTAAGAGGAAACATCTAGACTGCCCCGAGGAGTCTATTACTTCAGACATGGACCTAGATGACTGAGAAGGGTCCCCATGATCACCCTCTGTGGATGTCTCCTTTGCAGACATCCTATAAAATCTTAAACAGAGAGTTGGCTTAAAGTCCATTAACCCTTCTGAGGATGAGTCCTTGTACCTGGAGGCTTTTGGGTCTCGCCCCTCCACCTCTTGGGTAACTCCACCTTTCAATCAACTCCTAAACATAGTCAGTCGAAAGGCATGGGGCTCTCCAGAATCTGTGGAACCTGTTCCATGGAGGCTGAGTAGATTTATTACAGCACCATCTGACAAGGATTTTCTCACAAAAGGTGTCCCGGTAGATGCTATGGTGGTGGCAGCAGCCACCGAAAAGGAATTGTCTGAGACTTCCTCATCTGTCCATCCACCAAATAAAGAATCTCGTACGATGGACAGGTTGTTGTTGTGTCTTTCGGCTTTTCCCGGTTAGGGGTCGCCACAGCGGAACTCTGGTCCGCTAATGATTGGCAGTAGATTTTTACGTGCCGAGTTGCCAGCTCTGACGCACAACCTTCAACGAAGGTATGCCCATTCACACATGTCTCTACACAGAAGACGCTTTAGCTGAGAATCAAACAGGACAACGTCTTACTGTGAGGCGACAACGCTACCGCAGCACCACCACTGCAGTCTCCAAAAAGGAATTGTCTGAGACTTCCTCATCTGTCCATCCACCAAATAAAGAATCTTGTACGATGGAAAGGTTGTTGTTGTTGTTGTGTCTTTCAGCTTTTCCCGGTTAGGGGTCACCACAGCGGAACTCCTGTCCGCTAATGATTGGCAGTAGATTTTTACGTGCCGAGTTGCCAGCTCTGACTCACAACCTTCAACGAAGGTATGCCCATTCACGCATGTCTCCACACAGAAGATGCTTTAGCTGAGAATCGAACAGGACAACGTCTTACTGTGAGGCGACAACGCTACCGCAGCACCACCACTGGATCACCCTCTGAGGATGTCTCCTTTGCAGACATCCTATAAAATCTTAAACAGAGAGTTGGCTTAAAGTCCATTAACCCTTCTGAGGATGAGTCCTCATACCTGGAGGCTTTTGGGTCTCGCCCCTCCACCTCTTGGGTAACTCCACCTTTCAATCAACTCCTAAACATAGTCAGTTGAAAGGCATGGGGCTCTCCAGAATCTGTGGAACCTGTTCCGTGTTGGCCGAATAAATTTATTACAACGTCATCCGACAAGGATTTTCTCACAAAAGGTGTCCCGATAGATGCTATGGTGGTGGCAGCAGCCACCAAAAAGGAATTGTCTGAGACTTCCTCATCTGTCCATCCACCAAATAAAGAATCTCGTACGATGGACAGGTATGGAAAGCATATGTTCTCATCAGCAGCCTTTACCCTTAGGTCGCTGAACTATTTGGCCCATTTTACTAGGCTTCAGAGGGATCTTCTGAAGGAGTTAGGTGATACCCTCCAAGGTTCTGCAGCTGCGGGAGTTTCAGACAAGGTGACCTCTCAGCTTTCTACCTTAAATTCCATGGTAAACTCCTCCAAGTGGCTTATCTCTTATGCGGCCGAAGGAGCGAGTAGGGCAGCGGGTACAGGAATCTCCTTAAGGAGGCATTCCCGGATGCGCTTATGCGTGTTTACAGAGCCCTTCAAGTCTTCCTTTATCAACACCCCATTTGATGGCTCATCCTTGTTCGGGCCAAAAGTGAAAGAGACTCTGACCAGGTGCGAGCAAGTGGGAAATACTGTTTCTTCTGTGGGAGTCCATTTTTCCCTCCCTACCAGGCCTTACCCCAAAGGCCAGAAGGGGGAAAAATGTGGTTCTCTAATTCCCAGAGAGCCTCTGAATGCATGTGGTGTTTCTTCCCCCAGGGGCAGATGGGGGAAACAGCAATGAAAGATGCCAACCTCGCGGCAGAGGAGGTCCACAAAATCAGGGTGACAGGGATACATTCCTTGGTAGGCCCTTCCAGCTCTCCAGAAAGGAGGCCCATCTGTCCATCTCTAGAGGCAGTCAGGGGTCGCTTGTCACTGTACCCCAACACCTGGGTAAATATAACAAACGACAAATGGGTAGAAGCGATCATATCCGGAGGCAACTGTATAACCTTTTTCTCTTCCCCTTTTGAAAAGAGGTCAGTCCTACATGTTCCACCCAGTCAGAGGGACCAGGCAACCCTAGAAGTTCAAAGGTTGCTAGTAATTACAAACAAGATCTGGGTAATCTCCCTAAGCATGATGGGATGGGGTATAGCCTCGAGCCAGTGGAAGCTCTTGAGTTTTAGTATAGGCCATGTCAGAACCAATTCTCGGTTCTGAACGCAACCAGCAAAGAATGAAGGCGAGATGGACAACAAGCATGGAACGCTATGGTGAGTACGTATCTTCTTTTTAGCGTTCTCCCCTCTCTTCCCCTCCCAAAAGCATTTTTCTGAACTTTAATGACATGAAATAGGACATATGCTTGAGTCCCCCACTCAGCAATCAAATTTTGGAGAAGTCCAATGTTTCCAGATTTTTTTGTGCTGTCATATTGCACAAATATAGTTAATGATTTTTAATCCCACACTAAGTTGCTGATTATGTTACTGTTCTTCTCCATCACCCAAATCCTGTTTCTGCTTCATTTCCATCGTACTCTTGATTCTTCTGGTCAGCTCTCATGCTCCCTTCCTTCTCTCCAACATTTTCCGTTGAAGTACTGTAATAGGTTTCACAGGTGCTCTGTGGTCTTTATTACCAGAGGAGCGAGAAACCAAATCTCCTTCTGTTTCACAGATCAGTTTTGTTGGACAAACTTTTGTATCTACTCCTTAGCGTGCACTTCATCAAAAAATGATTATGTCCCTCCAGGGAAGAATACCTTGAAGACAGCTGGATACAGCAGTTTTTATTGCACACCTGTGTCTCTGCATTCACTGAACAGAGGGATGAGTTTACTTCACTTTTGCCTGGTGTACACTGAGTAATCATTCTCCACAAACACTCTGCTCTCAACTACTTTTAGTATTTTGTTGTCCTGCCACAGTTTTGACAAAATTAATTCTTTCTGCTGGGAGTATTGTATCTTTACCATTAAAGGTCTAGGTTGCTTTCTTATAGCTAGATTTGGAGCATACACACAATGTGCCCATTCAACTAATAAGTCCTGCTCTGGAATACTAGTCCAGCTGCTTATTTGTGCTTTCATAAATTTAATGCAGTCTATTTCTTCCAGCTTCTGTGGTGTAGCTGAAAACCTCAAGTTTTCCCTACGTGCTCTGCCCTCTAATTCTATTATTTTTGAAACCTCTCTTCCTGAGCAGCCTCGTATTCAGCCCGCCTTTTCTTCATTTCGATGTGTGATTTTTGCAGCTTTATTATCTCATCTGAATGTCTGTTTAAAGCTTCTTCCATTTGTTCCAGCCTTTTGTTGTTTGTGTTAATATACTCTGTCAGTATTTTGTTTTAACCAGGTCAGTATGCAGTTGTTTTATATCATCGTGTAGGTTATGTCTGAAGGTTGCATTAGTTTTTGCTGAACAGCTGCAGAACTCTCCCTAGTCAGTGTTTCTTCCGCACTTTCTGTAGGTGATTTTTTTCCAGGTCTTCTGTATTTCTTTATTCCTGGCACCCTGGCAGTATACTTACTAGCCAGTTACTGAAATTCACCCATAAATACAAGTCTGCTGGCCTTCTCTGCTGAGTTTCTGTTTTCACACTGGGAGAACTAAAAACAAGCTGTTAGTGTGCAGCCAACCATCTTGAAACTCCTTATATGTATATATTTCTTGTAACAAAAATGTATATCGTTTGTCACAACAGCTCAAAAGAATGTTGCATTGAACAGTGTGTGTGTGTGTGTGTGTGTGTGTGTGTGTGTGTGTGTGTGTGTGTGTGTGTGTGTTTGTTTCACACATGCACCACATTGCAATATATCGGGGATCGGTACTGTAGTATCTTTCATCAAGAAGGGGAATTTGTAGGTAGGCGTCCACTCTTCTGGTCTGACATCCAGTGCTTTGGATGTTTGCTTGCATAGGCTGATCTCCTTCCCAGTCCAGAGACATTAGACAGGTACAAAAGGGAGATAAATCTCTACCATCTTCATTTGTTTTTGCCACAGTCAGAGTTTTCAGTTATTCAGTCATACATTGAGACTTCTAAGTAGCCTTTTTGAGTTTTTTTACTTTTCTTATTGCAAACAGCTTTTTGCATGTTATTGAGTAGTGATAAATGTCTTTGGAATGTGTATTCCTTAAGTTTACTAAGACTAATGATATTCCCGAGAAAAAAATTACCCTCTGCCAGTGACATACATTTCTTGCTGAAGAATTTCCACTTTTCTGCTTTTTCTGTGTTGGGGAGAATCACTTCATGTCAACCATTAAGTAGTTTTCCTACTTTTAAAAGAAGGCTTTGAAAAGTAGAGCTGAAAACCTCACTTCTTTCCCAGATCATCAAATACTCCTGTCCTTGAGATAGGAGATAGCCAACTCTTTAGTTTCATATGCTGGGACGTTTTCCCGTAGGCCTGAAGAAACTTAAAAGTACCCCTGCAAGATGGAGGAACCTAGAAAATTTATAGCAGAGGAAGTAGTCAGGGTGTGCAGAGATGCTGAGATCCTGCCAACTTTACAAAGGCCAGAGGGCTCTGGTTCCACGGTGGTACCTCTGTCATTGCCCCTGTAGAGGCAGCAGTGCGGTATTGTTATCAGTAGCCAGTTATTTCTACTGGATTACAAGTAGACACTGGTCACCAGGTACACTCAGTGGTTCAGCAAATGAAAACACCTGAGAAATTATTTTATCTGATATTCCTACTGCTTTAATATGGTAGTTTTGTGCTCCCTGGCTACCAGATATTATTCTTGAGTTTAGCCAGCTGTCCGTCTCTTTGGACTTTGAGGACCTGCCATCACCAGACTGTGCACAAGGCTCTAAGATGTCAGTCTCTTTTATGCCTGCCTCATCCCTCTTTCATTACCAGAAGTTTTCAGAAAAGTATGTGGCTACCCAAAAAAAGGCCAGCATCCTGCCACTGATGGCTTCCAAGCCCAACAACTTGGGTACCTCAACCCCAGAAAAAGGAATGTGAGCTCTCTCTTCTGACCCATTACCCAATTCAGACATTAACAAAAGGAGGACTAAACCCTAACCTATATCTCCCAGATCTAGCTTTCTTTAGGGTAAACTGGTAAACTTTAGGATTACTGGCCTCAAACAAATGCCCTACACTGACCGCCTCAAAAAACTCCAGCTTTACTCCGTAGCATATCGCCTACTCCGAGGTGATCTCTGCCTAACATATAAAGCTATGTCAAACCCAGAGCTGTTGGACATGCTACACCTAAAGAAATCCCAATCCCTCCGAGCTACACGCTCTAGGGACCTAAACCTTGTCACCACAATAAAGAGGACACGCTGGAGGCATAGATTCTTGTCCCAGAGACTTCCTATACTCTGGAACAAGCTACCAATCTATGTCAAGCAAAGTTCTTCATTAGCACTCTTCAAGAAAAATCTTGATGAGTGGATGGGAAATAGGAAATACACCCTGGGGATCACTTCTGTGTCTCTGCTGGACAGTGGCACAGGAAAATAACTTTCTTGGGTGGCGTAAGCTATGGAACCTTGCTGACTAGGCTTACGTAGGCCCTTGGGCTGATAGCCTAGTACCTAACTATGGACCTATGAACCTATAAGACACTGGCAAGGATGAAATCAATGATGTTCATCATTCGCACTGTCTCAGTAGCATGTGGGTTCTGTGCCTGCACAAAACTATGATGGCAGCTTTCCAGAGCTGAGAATCCCCTCCTCTGACTCCCTGTGATAGAGGATTGGCCCCTCCCATCAGGGGAAGCCTAACTGCTGTCACAGAAAGTCAGGTGTCTATAATCTTTTAGTGCCAGCTTTTGGAATTACACATTTAAGTCTCTTCAGCAGGCTGTATTGGTGGATTACAGCTCTCAGACTCAGGTAAGATCCCTTTGGTAACTTCCCTTTTCTGTATACTATTATATACATTTGATTTCTTTCTGTTTTATTTAAAACATATGCAGATATATATATATATATATATATATATATATATATATATATATATATATATATATATATATATATATACTGTTACACACACACACACACACACAGAGACATACATATATGTGTGTGTATATATATATATATATATATATATATATATATATATATATATATATATATATATATTCAGGTGTGTTAACTTTTTTATTTTAATAACTTACTGCTGTGTTGCATGTATGTTTAATACTACTTTTAAGCAGTTGTAGGGCTTTTGTAAAGTGTTTTATTACCCGTACTGAGAAACTTAATCCCTTTGGTGTCAGCTGAACATTGGGAACTCCTGTATTTGAGGTTCTGACAGGAAAATATTGTATTTTTCACTTTTTTCATTTATATGATATTTACGTCTGATTTAACACTGCTAGAGATGTTTTTATCATTAATTTGTGGGGGGGGGTTTCTGCAAATTACTTTTTTGCATTTTATGTGGAGATTTTTTTTCCATTTCTGGCGAGGGACTATCTAAGCAAATGTTTATTTATGCTGATGTAAAAGGTTTATTTTTGATTTAAGTGTATATATTTGATTTTTGGCACTATTTGTACAAGTGAATTTTACTTGGTACTGTGACTACATGTGCTGATGTTCTTCGTGTTTCACTGTTGCAGTCATCACATTTGGGTTATCTGCTTGCAGGTAGCCCTCAGTCGGCCTGACTGTCTAAGTCTCGGGTCTTGCGTCGATTGCTGTCTCATCTTCCATGATGTCAGGTAGTCAGGGGTCTAAAGCATGCAGCCGACGCCATTACATCAGTCTTTCTTGCCATGCGGTGCCCGAAGTAGAAGCAGTTTGCAAGTGCCGGTCAGCTGACTCCTGAAATTTTCATTTTCGCGTTTTCGATCTAAAGTCTTCAACTAAGCTAAGTACCCCGTTAGGGTTCCTTTTTCTTGCTCTAAACCGATGTTAGTAAAAGTTAACAATTGTATTTCTTGTGGAAAGCAAATATCTCATAAAGATTTTAATTCGTACTGCATTCCTTGCTTAGGCTCAGACCACGACGTACCTCGCTGTCAGTTTTATGCCTTATTCAAACCTCGTACTATTCATTGTCGGTTCATTTTCGCATCTAAATATTTTGGTACTCGGTTCGCAAAGATAAAGACAGAGACAGACCGCATAGGTCCAAAGCTGCCGACGACGCTTCTCCTAAGCTAGTCGCCAGTTCGTCGGTACTCAGTGAGGCACTTTCGCAGCCCCTGATAGCCGCTACTTCAGATTTGCAGGCCTCTACTGAGACCTATTCGGAGTCTGGTATGCTGTGAGATGCTTCTTCGACTGCGGAACCTGCGGATGTCTCTACCTTGGATGGATCCGGAGCCGCTGTGCAGGCACCAGCTTCTGAGGGTGTATTCAGGCCTACTGACTTGCATATTAAATCGACGCCATCTTCCTCTTCAAGTCCTAAAGCTTGATCCATGCCCAGAAAACCGACGCCCAGACTGCATGGTCGGGCCCCTATGCCTAAAAAACAAATGATAAGAATGGCTGAAGGCCTTATTACTCTAATCAGGGGAAGCCACCCTTCTCCCTCTAAGAGACCTAGGACCGATTTTCCTTCTGATTCTTCTGATCAGGATTCTGAAATTTCTGTTGTCTCTGATGACCAGGATTTGCCCTTATCTACCTCTGAGGATTCTGATGCAGAGGACTGCATTCCCTCTGCTTCCACTCCAGAGGATTTCTCTTTTGGTGAAACCTTGCATACTCTAGGGAGCATTTCCACTGTGAAAGCCAGGATTACTCTGACTCCAAAAAGAGGCTTAGGGAATTCTTACTCCAGCCTCAACACAGGCCTTTAGCTATCCCTCCTGTAATGGACATTGTAGAAGATGCCTTTTCGGAATCTAGCCTGGCCCCTGACACTTTACCTCCTGCTCCCAGAAAACCTGATAAGTATTACAGGGTACGTGACTCTCACAAGTTCCTCTTTAGAAATCCTACTGCGGATCCTAAGACCATTTCACAGGGACCCAAGGGCATTAAGGCTACGACTGCCAAAAACCCTACCCCCTCTGATAGAGATTCCAGGGTGCTGGATAGATGGGGTAAGAAGGTATACACTTCTGCAACTTTGGCCATTAGGGCCTTAAACTGCCAGTTTCATATGTTAAAGTATCAGCAGCATATTATTGGATTGCTTAAACAGAAAATGGTGTTGATTCCTGACTGTGCTGAAAATAAAGAATTTCAGGATTTAATGCATTCTGCTGAACAAGTTGGAAAACGTACTTTGCAATGTGGTTTTAATTCATTAGAGGCATCTTGCAGGCCTGCTGTCACTGGGTCTGTACTTAGAAGGCATGCTTGGCTTAAGGAGCAATCTTTGCCAGATCATGTTAAAGCTAAATTACTGGATACTCCCTTAAACCAAGACTGCCTGTTTAGCAACAAAGCAAAAGAAGTACTTAAAAAGATGGAGGAAAAAGCTAAATCTATGCAAACTGTTAAAGATTTCCTGCAAGTACAGCCTCCCAGATTTAGTAGGCATTGGCCCTCTAAGAATTGGTCCTTTCCTGCCTCTTCTAGGCCTTCTCAGTCCAAACCCAGAACCAGCAGAACACCCAGGCTTCAGTCCCAAGGTACTCACAGGCCTAAGCAGTGGGGGGCTCCCACTTCCAAAGCAGAGAGTAGTAAGACTCCCCCCTATGGTAAACTGTCTCATTGACTTAACTTTAAACCTTCTAAGCCCTGCTCAACTGACTGTTCCTTTAGGGGGAAAGATTGCCCTGCATGCAAACAATTGGGAACTCATTACCCAGGACAAATGGGTTTTAAATATAGTTTCTCAAGGATACAGATCCCACCTCCACTCCTTACCAATCCCAAATGGTTGGCCAGACCTACCCCCAAATCAGTGGGCAGAGGCTCAAATGCAAGTTCTCTTTCCTCTAAGCATCAGAACTATTCAACCTGTCCCAGAAGAAGAATGGGGGCAAGGTTTGTACTCAAGACTTTTCCTGGTACCCAGAAAAGACAATTCCTGGTGTCCTATTCTGGACCTGTCTATCCTAAACACCTTTTTGGTAATCCCAAAATTCAAGATTCTAACTCTTCATCAGCTGCTTCCCATGCTAGGCAAAAATGCCTGGTTGGCAACACTGGATATGAAGGAAGCCTACCTGCACATCCCAATAAGGGAATCTTGCAGACGGGTCTATATTAGATCAGCGAATGCTTAAAAAAGTGAACGCTGATTGATCAAACTTATTTAAGCAAATGTTCAAAATATCGAATCAACAGAAACCTAAATTTTTTCCTAGGGAAAGAATTTGGTTGTCCGTTTCTGTTGCTTTGGTATTTTTAGTGCTGTGGTGGAAAGTTACAGGTCAGATTCAGGTATGTGTGCGATTGTGTGGATGTGAGTGTTAGTGTGGGTTAGGGCACGGGTTAGGTATGTGTGCGATTGTGTGGACGTGAGGGTTAGGGCAGGTTTAGGTGAGTTAGGGTTAGGGAGTGGGCGAGGTGAGTGTGGGATAGTGACGGACCTTAGGGTTAGAGTTTGGGTTAAGGTAAGTGGATAGTTAGTGGTGTGTGCATAGTTTAGTGCAGGGTTAGGTATCAGATTTTAGGTGTATGTGTGTGGATTCCTGTTTGTTTGGTGTGCTTGTGTTGTGTGTATGTGTTTTGGATCAGCGATTTTTTTCCCTAGGAAAAAAATCGCTGATCTGACAGCTCGAGATTGTAAGCTTTCGCTTACATAAGTTTGATCAGTCAGCATTCACTTTTTTAAGCATTCGCTGATCTAATATAGACCCTTGCAGAAGATACCTACGCTTCAGAGCAGGCTACATGCACTATCAGTTCTCTGCACTGTCCTTTGGCTTATCTACTGCGCCCAGAGTATTCACAAAGTGCCCAGCTTCAGTCATTGCATTTTGCAGGCAAAGAAATATTCAAATATACCATTACCTGGATGATTGTCTAATTCAGGCAGAAAGCCAGGACATACTATTAAGTCATCTGGCATTTGTAAAGAAATTATTAACGTCTCGGGTACACCATAAACGAAAAGAAATCACAACATGTACCCTGCCAACAAATTGTATTCCTGGGAGCAAGTTGAATACAACTTCCCAGATGGCCTACCTCACGCCAGAGAAACAAGTTCATTTGACAACCTACTTCAAACTACTGGCCACAAAGACCCAGCTATCAGCAAGGAAAATACTGCAAGCCATGGGGTTCATGGCCTCTTGCATTCTACCAATTCCGTTTGCAAGACTGCATATGAGGAAACTACAATGGTATCTAAAAAGCCTGTGGTTTCAACATTCTCAGGATCTACAATCAATGATTCCTATCATACCTTATCTAAAGATAGAGTTCCTTTGGTGGGCAGAGGCCTACCACCAAAACAAGGGACTGCCATTCACTCTACCCCCTGCCGCCCAAACCATAACAATAGATGCATCAGACTACACATGGGGAGCTCACTTGGCAGGGCAGTGCATTCAGGGCAAATGGAACCCAAGTCAAATGCACCTGCATATCAATCAAAAAGAAATGCTAGCTGTACAGAATGCTCTGACAGCCTTTAAGGACCACATTCTTCTAGGACAATTATTGGTAAAGACGGACAACACCACAGTTATGTGGTACATAAACAAGCAGGGGGGAACCCACTCATACCCTCTCTGCAGACTAGCCATGGTTCTGTGGAACACAGCCTTGAGCTACCAAGTGCACCTACAAGCTCAATTCCTACCAGGAAAGCTAAATACACTGGCAGACGACCTAAGCAGAAATCTCATGGACCCACACGAGTGGAAACTGGAACCAAAGATATTCAACATGTTGAGAAACAAATGGGGGAGCCCAGAGTTAGACCTGTTTACCTCCCCTCAGAACTACCAATTGGACAAATTCTGCACAAGGACTTCCCACAAACAAGCTTGGAAAGTGGCTGCCCTGTCCTTCACTTGGAAAAACCTGTCAGTTTATGCCTTTCCCCCTCTGCCTCTCCTCTCCAAAGTGCTACTAAAGATCAAACAGGACAAACCAAGGACAATACTGTTTGCACCAGACTGGCCACGCCAACAGTGTTACCCCGTCTTGCGCAGTGTGTCACTGCTGGTACCATGACACCTACCTCAGGACCCCTGCCCTGGTGTCCCAGCAGGAGGGCCAGATTCTGCACCCACAGCTTCAAACCCTGAACCTTGCAGCCTGGATAATTACCTGATCTCTCCATTACCATCCTTTAGTAAGCAAGTGATGGATGTCATTCTGGAGGCAAGGAGGCCTAGTACTAGAAAATCCTATACCGAAAAATGGAAAAGATTCTGTTCCTGGAGCCAAACTCAGGGGATGGGCACAGCTGTACCCAATTTACCTCATATTCTTCGATACTTAACTGAGATGCTTCACAAGGGCCTTTGCTTTTCTTTCATCAGAATTCATGCCTCAGCCATTTCAGCACATTATAATACAGAGCCACCCCCTCTTCTCTTATCCACTGCTGAAGCAATTCCTCAGGGGGCCAAAAACTTAAGACCACCCAGGAGAGCCCCTACTCCAGCCTGGGACCTTAACTTTGTATTGGAAAAGCTCACTCTACCTCCCTTTGAGCCAGCTGCAAATGCAGAGTTGAAATTCCTTTCTTGGAAAACAGCCTTCCTTCTAGCCATCACTTCAGCAAGAAGGGTGTCCGAATTACATGCCCTCATGGCAGTGGAGCCTTTCATCATCTTTCATGCCGACAGGGTGTCCCTCAGGAGCAGTCCTTCCGTTATGCCCAAGGTGGTATCCAGTGTGGCCCTTAATCAGTCCATTCATTTGCCAACCTTCTTTTCTAATCCACAGAAGAAAGGGGAATGAATACTGCACTTCTTGGATGTGCACAGACAACTTAGATTTTACTTGGACAGGACTAAGCCTCTCAGGAAATCTGAACAGCTGCTGGTTGCATTTGCTGCAGGGGCAGAGGGGAAGGCCATTTCAAAGCAAACAATTTCTAAGTGGATAGGCCATTGTATTCATTTCTGCTATAAGCACCATGGAAAACCTTCCCCACAGGGGATAAGACCACATTCAGCCAGGGCTGCATCTCCCTCTACAGGCTTTCTCAGGAACATCCTAGAAGCTGCTACCTGGGGTTCTGTACATACCTTCACCAAGCATTACCACTTGCCAATTTTTTTCTAAATCCAGAGCTGGCTTTGCCACTGCAGTCTTGCAGGGCCTTATAGCTGGTCCTAATGCTATCTAATTACCTCCTCCCATCCTTAGCTTTGGGAATCTACCCAAATGTGATGACTGCAACAGTGAAACACGAAGAACATAGTACAGTTGTGTACACTTACCATAAATGTAGATGTTCGAGTGTATTCACTGTTGCAGTCCTAGTTACCCTCCCTCCAGCCCCCAGACTTCTGTTGACTATACCTCTATTCTTGTTTACTATGCTTAAAGCTTTCTGGTGTATTTGCTTTTTTGTTGTAAGTGTAACCTTGTATATATAATTGCTTCCCATTATGGGGGCACCTGACATCTGGGGCAAGGAAAACTGATGTAATGGCGTCGGCTGCATGCTTTATACCCCTGACTACCTGACGTCATGGAAGATGAGACAGCAACCGACGCAGGACCCAAGACTTTGATAATCAGGTCAAGTGAGGGCTACCTGCAAGCAGATAACCCAAATGTGATGACTGCAACAGTGAATATACTCGAACATCTACATTTATGTTAAGTGTACATTACTGTTCCTTCATCACTATACTGTGCAGGCTGTAGAACAAGGCTTAGCACATTTTACACTATCTGTGCTATATTTTATGACGTTTAGCCATATTTTCTGTGTGTAAAGGATTAGCCCAGATAAAATCATTTTAGCTAGCCAATCTAGGAGACTGTCTGTCTCAGATATTCTCCTTGTGAGAGGAAGAAAGGCACCTTGTTGAAGTTTCCAGTAGTTTATTCAGTTAAGCAGACATGAATGTTGAAATAAGTGACTAACCTCTGTGCTTTGGGATTGGCTCTTTGTTTTTCCATCTCCCAGATTTTCCTTCAGTCAGTTCCCATGGCCCCTCACACCATTGTCTGTAACTGCCTTTAAATAACTGACCTGATAAATGTAATTTACTAGATCAAGAACACTTGTCCATCTGTCTGCTTAACTGAGTGAACTACTGAAAACTTCAGAAATGTGTCTTTATACTTACCACAAAGATATCCGAGAGAGAGAGAGTCTCTAGATCAGCTAGCTAAAGTGATTTTATCTGTACTAATCCTTTATACTCTGTGTCTTGTTAGTCCTGTCACCTCTGGGTCACAGTGGGATACCAGACTTCACTCTTGCCTTCTGGATTACCTCTGATGTGAAGTTGTTCAGTCTCACCGTTCATTCTTACACATGGGTTCGGAGCCAATCTATCGGCTCTGAGCCAGCCGCTTTACTAGCTGAAGATATCAGAGTAGCTCAAAGCCAGGTCCCTATCCCTTGATGCTCTCTGTCCTACCTTAGATCTAGTTTGCTGCTGCAACAGATCGGAGGTCGTCGGAGACCTCAGGCCAGTTTGTGATATATTTTCCTCTTTTTGCTAATTTTTCTGCATATAGCTGAATTGTATTACTTATTTTTACAGTTGTACTGCTTATTGGGCTAGTTAGCCTTTGCTTGCATTTTCTTTATCAAAGTTTGATGAGTGTCGTCTTTTTCAGAGCGGTTGCTCTTAGACCTTTGGCTATACTTTAGTTATTAATCCCTATCCCATTTAAGATTAATATTAATAGTGTGTTTAGCTTGTTATTATTAGATAATATTGTGCTTAGATAGTGGAATTAGAAATATATATTCTATCTTAGATTTAGAGTTTGCAGTGTTTTGTGATTAGCTTGTCAGTTGTTCAGTGGTGTGACAACTCAGAATTGTTTCTAGTAGTTACAGTTTGCAGTGTTTGTGTGTGATTGGTTATTCAGTAATCCTTTTCTCTTCATTGGTGTTTACTGTGGTGTTGCTCCCAGTATGTCTGACCATAAGGAGAAACAAAAATCAGGTTTTAAAAAGTGCCCAAAATGCGGGCAGAAGATGTCCATCATGGACGTACATGTGAATTGCATTTATTGCTTGGGGCCTGTTCACCTCCAGGAGGATGGCTCTATCTGCCATTCCTTCAGTAGCAGGGTTTTACTTGAAAGACGAAGGAAGTTGGTGTATAGAGGCTTAATGAAGCCAGATTTCCAGGAGTCCTTGGACAAGGCTGACCAGACCTCCAAGTCATTGAAGGGGTCGAAGTCTTCTAAGACTTCCTCGGAGCCCAAGTCATCGTCATCCAAGCCTTACCGTGAAGGTTCGGTCTCCGGCTCCGCAGTCTTCGGAGCCGTGCACCGAGTCAGTTTGTTGGAGCTGGTCCCCGGTCTTGGAGCCAGTCTCTGAATCCTTGAGGTCGCCTATCCTTCAGTCGGTGGCATCTTCGGTTCCTTCAACTCGTTCTTCGAGGACCCTCTCTGAAGTGGATGTGGACCGGTTGGTGCAGACACTTCTCGAGAACCCGGCACTGGCTAAATTGTTATCGGCCTCAACCTCACCGGTTTTAGGGCATAAGATTATCCCACCTGCTGTGACTACTCCTCCTCTGAGCCGAGCAGGGCCTTCGGAGCCAGGGGAGGAGGATCTGATGATTGTGGAGCCTTTGGAGCTGAGGCCTGTCCCAGTGCCATTGGCTCTGTCAACCCTGACTTCTTTGGTTTCATTGGAAGAGTCTGGGAGCCGACACTGTCTGGTCGGTTCCGGGGGGGGTCGAATCGATGCATCGGTTCTGACCCTTCCTCTAGGGGCTTCGGCACGGATAAGCTCGGCTCCATTCTCTGGTTCGGAGCCCACTGTTTCGGCGCCGGGGAAGTTGCCATCGTCTTTGGAACCGGCAGCTTCCTCAGGTCGGAGCAGTGGTGCCTTCGATGCTATGAGGAGGGTTATGTCATCCAAGACACTCACTTTGTCAGGTCCCTCATCCTCCTCCCCTAAAGTGCCGCTTTCTGCCTCTACATCGCAGGTACCTGTGAAGCGAGACCCGGAGCGTCAGGTAACCCCATCGGGTGACCCTTGCTCTACTGAGACCTCACCAGAAGCCCCCACTGATGAGGTTCCCAGGAAGAGACTTTGTAAGAGGAGACATTTAGATTCCCTGCTGGAGTCTTTGACATCAGACACCGACTTAGAGGAACCGGAAGGGTCCCCACGGTCCCCCTCGGAGGATATCTCTTTTGCTGATATCCTGGAAGTCCTTAAGCAGACGGGTGACTGGCAGTCCGTTAGCCCTACTGAGCATGAGTCGGCGCTCCTGAAGGCCTTTGGGTCTCAAACTTCCATCTCCTGGGTGACTCCGCCCTTCAACGAGCTAATGGAATTGGTTGCTCGAAGGGTGTGGGAGTCTCCTGATACTATGGAACCGGTCCCTTGAAGGCCCAACAAGTTTATCACCTCCCCCTCAAGACAAGATGTTCCTCACTAAGGGAGTTCTGATTGATGCCATGGTGGTGGCAGTGGCCACCAAGAAAGAGATGTCCGAAACCTCTTCTACTGTCCATCCTCCTAATAGGGATTCCAGGACTGTGGACAGATACGGGAAATGCATCTTTAGTTCTGCAACCTTTGCTATGCGATCGCTTAACTACTTGACTCATTTTACCCATCTTCAAAGAGATCTCCTAAAAGAGCTCGGAGATACTCTGCAGGGTAGTACAGAAGGACTTGTCTCTGAGAAGGTGATAGCCCAGCTTAATACCCTTAATTCCATAGTGAACTCGTCCGTGCGGCTCATTTCCTATGCAGCCAATGGTTCGGGTCGGGCAGCGGGTTCAAAGATAGCACTTCGGAGACAGTCCTGGATGCGCTTATGCTCCTTTGTGGAAGCATTCAAGTCTTCCTTTGTCAACACCCCATTCGATGGCTCATCTCTTTTTTTGCCCAAAGTCAAGGAGACTTTCACTAGGTGTGAGCAAGAGGGAAAGACTCTATCTGCCGTAGGAGTCCATTTTTCCATCCCTACCAGACCATACCCCAAAGGGCAGAAAGGTGGAAAAACTTGGTTCTGAAAGTCCCAAGGAGCTTTCCAGAACACACGTAGTGAACCCCCTCCAGGGGAAGAGGAGGGGGTAATAATGGAAGATGCTGCTCCGGTGGCAGAGGGGGTCTGTAGAACCAGGGCGACAGGGATCAGTTCCTTGGTAAGCCCTATCAGCGCTTCTGAAACGAGGCCCAACTGTGTCCTACTCTAGCTATTTGAGGGTCGCTTGGCTTTGTATCTGGATGCCTGGCTTGGAATTATAACAGATTCTTGGGTACAAAGCATCATTATCAGAGGTTACATCATTCCATTCTTAGAAAAAACACCTGTTGGGAAAAAAATCCCAGATGTTCCACCCAGTCTCAGGGATCAAGCACCCATAGAAATCCAGAGGCTGCAGGAAAAAAAGGGTAATCCAGCCAGTCCCAGCAGACCAGATAGGATCCGGAACTTACTCCAGATTCTTTTTAGTTCCAAAGAAGACAGGGGACTGGAGGCCCATCTTGGATCTCAGCAGACTCAACACATTTGTAAAGAAGGAGAAGTTCCGGATGGTCTGCTTCAGTCTATTCTCCCATTCCTCGGAGTGGGCGATTGGATGTGCTCTATAGATCTCAAGGATGCATACTACCATATCAAAATGGCCAGGCCATCCAGAGATCATCTGCGTTTCCGGCTTGTAGCCAGTCACTACCAATTCTAAGCACTGCCCTTTGGACTCACAACAGCCCCCAGAGTGTTTACCAAATGAATGGCAGTAGTTATGGCTCACCCGAGGCATCTAGGATTCCGAGTGTTTCCATATCTGGACGACTGGCTCCTTACCGCCACCTCCAGGCATCAACTAATTCTGTCCAGGGATCACACTGTCAATCTCTGCTCTCAGTTAGGCATCACTATCAATTTCGGAAAGTCTGCGTTGTTGCCATCGCAGCGTATCTCTTTTATCGGAGTAGAAATACACACCACCACCGCAACAGTAAAATTGCCCCTGGACAGAGTAACCACTCCCCGAAACCAGGTCTCGGACATTTTGCAGAGAAGAAAAGTACCAGCCCATCAAGTACTGAAGCTACTAGGTACCATGGCAGCTATGCTCATAGCAGTTCCTCTGGGACATATGCATATGAGGATTCTTCATTGGTTACTCTTCACCCAGTGGTCTTATCAACAACTTCCGATGTCATTCTTAATCATGATTACGGACTCTTGCAAGAAGGATCTTCGCTGGTGGTTGACAAGCCAACATGTTACAGTGGGTCGACCATTTGTTTCTCTCCCGCCATCAGCCACGGTGACCACGGACGCTTCTCTGATAGGGTGGTGGGGGCTTTTTCAGGGAAGAACAGCCCAAGGCTCCAAGTCGGAGACAGAGTCACAGTTGCATATCGATGTTCTGGAGCTAAGAGTGGTGCTTTTGGCATTGCAGCACTTCCACGACTCTCTGCCTTTAGGGATGATTGCGATACAGATGGACAACATGTCTGTGGTCTGGTACATCACCAAGCAAGGGGGAACCAACTTTTACCCCCTGTGTTGAGAGGCCTTGAGAATTTTGCAGTGGGCAGTATCCACCGGGTGCTTTCTCATAGCAACACATATCCCGGGGAAATCCAGCGTGATAGGGGTCAAACTGAGCAGAGCCATTCTATTACTGCACGAGTGCTCTTTCAAAGACGAAATTGCAGAGATGATTTTCTGCAGATGGGGCCAGCGTTACTGCAACCTGTTTGCATCCCCTATGAATGCCAAATGCAGAAGCTACTGTTCCCTGAATCCCCCTCCGGGGGGACAACCCAAGGGACTCGCTCGTACATGATTGGCCCGCTGGACTCCTGTATGCCTTTCCACCTATACCCCTGATTCCGAAATTCTTGCAGAAAGCCAAAAGCTTGGGAAGGTTTGTAATCTTAATAGCCCCTTTTTGGCCTCATCAGATTTGGTTCCCCTTCCTCCGACTCTATCAACTGGAGGAACCTTGGATTCTGGACCCAGTTGAGGACCTGCTGACACATTTGTCAGGGGCCCTCCATCCCTCCCTTTGTTCCCTCAGACTGACAGCTTGGTTGCTCAGATTCCCAACCTAGCCAGGTCACACGATTTTTCTTCTGAGGTACAGCACATTCTTGTATCTTCGCAAAAGGCTTCCAACAGAAAGTTGTATGCTAGTAAATAGAAGCGATTTGCTTTTTGGGCCTCCCAAAATAACATTGATCCTTATGTTGCCCCGATTTCTAGTATCCTGGAATTCCTATCTAAGCTTTTTCATGAAGGTGCTGCAGCTGCCTCTATTAGAGTTCAATTGGCTGCAATTTCGAATTTTCACCTCGGAGCTGAAGGTTCTAATTTGATGTCTCACAGATTATGTAGGACCTTCCTGAAGGGTACCATTCATCTTAGGCCGCCTGTTACACAGCCCTTTACTCCCTGGAATCTAAATTTTGTGTCGTCACATATTATTCTTCCCCCCTTTAAGCCTGCATCATCCTGCCAGTTGAAGTTTCTTTCTTGGAAAACTATTTTCTTGGTGGCCATTACCTCAGTACGTAGGGTGTCTGAGCTTCAAGCCCTTTCTATCAAACCCCCATATTTGGTGTTCCATCCAGACAGAGTATCACTGGGGACTATTCCTTCATTCCTGTCAAGGTGTGTTCCGAGACTAACTTGAATCAAACTATCGAACTTCCAACCTTTTTCAGTAATCATTCTAATAAGTTGGAGTACATGTTGCATAAAATTGATGTCCACAGACAATTGAGATTCTATTTGGACAGGACAAAGGAATACAGAAGATCTGACCAACTCTTTGTATCTCATGCTGACACTAAGAAAGGATTACCAGTCTGTAAAGTTACCCTTTCCAAATGGTTAACTGCATTAAATTTATATACTCTTCAGCGAACCAAACATTAGAGCATGGTGTGAAGGCGCACTCCACTAGGGCTGTTTCCACTTCTTCTGCTGATGTGGCTCGATTGCCTTTGGACACTATATGTGCAGCTGCCACTTGGTCTAAGCCGCATACCTTTATCACTCATTACAAAGTGGAGAGGGCCTCCAGGGACAGGGCTTCCTTTGGTTCCACTGTCCTCAGGAATATACTCCCTTGAGCCACCCAAGATTAGGGTGCTTGGGACACTACTCATGTGTAAGAATGAATGGCGAAATTGAACAACTTCACGTAAATAAGTTATGTACTTACCGTAACGTTCCATGTGAGTTGTTCATTTTGCCTTCATTCTTACATTCCCACCCGCCTTCCCCCTCCAGGGTCTCGAAGAACAAGTAGACTTGGGGTCTGGTGTTCTTGTTCTGGGACTTCTTACTCTGATTGGAGTATTTATTGAGTTATACCTGTTCATGCTGGGTTCAGCAAACTAGATCTGAGGTAGGACAGAGAGCATCATGGGATAGGGACCTGGCCTTGAGCTACTCTGAGATCTTCAGCTAATAAAGCGGCCGACTCGGAGCCGATAGATCAGCACCGAACCCATGTGTAAGAATGAAGGTGAGATGAACAACTCACATGGAAATACAAAGTGTACTCTGATATTGCATCTCTGTTTGCTCCTTTGTCAGCTGAACCAGCTGCAGTTTCTCCAGCTCCTAACTCTAACAAGAGGTCCTTGGCTTCTTCTAACCCTACACCCTCATATCAAATTGGCAAGAAGTTAGAATCTCAAGGCAAAAAGTTGTCCCAGACTAGTAATTTAGTCTTTAGAATTCTAAATTACTTTGAATTTGTATGGAAGTTTGTTTTTCTAATGTGCTTATAGTTTTAGATGGCTTTGCTGCATCTTTGACTGCTGAACAGATGTGTTATATGAATCAGACTGATTGTAGAGTGACTCAGGTTTTGAAACATGCTTTGAAAAGTGTCCTAGAAGGTGCAGATGCAATTTCTAGAAATGCAGCCTCTTCTTTTGTATTGGGATGGTATACTTGGTTATATAACAGATTTTTTTTTGAGTATTTAATAAATGAGATTTTGAATGCTTCTTTAAGACCTGAAATGGTGTTTGATCCTGCCGCAACCCATATTTTCAAAGAATGGGATGATAGAGGAAAAATGGATGCATGGTATATTCGGAATGTGTCATTATCCCAGGTTGTCTCCCTAACAAGGTGTCCAACTTCGATGGGCAGAACAAACAAAATTCCCAGCCTGACAAGAGTCAAGAGTACCAAGAGGAAATGGCACAAGGATAATGCTTCCAAACCATATTTGCCTTATTTCTGACTTCTCTCCTCTACCTCCTCCTCCTACCTACACTGCAAACTGTACAACTTATAGGAATACCTAACCTCTACACACTAGATATTTTCTACCTCACTCTCTCCACTTACCCCCTCTCTGCCTATCTTGTACAACTGAAAACCTGCTCTACCTCCATTCACAAACTTCCCTCTCCACTCTCTTTTTATGTTGAAAACCCTGGCTAAAAGGACCATATTTCAAGTGCTGTAGTGTCCTCTTCAGAGACCTGAGCATCTAAACCTACCAGGCCGTGACAGCCCTCCCAGCAACAGTTAACCATCCAAAAGTGTATGTTCACCCTACGTTACTCTGACCAGATCTATAGCTAAGTAATGAGTCCTGTCCATCGCTGATTACACTAACTTCCCCCTGGCTTTTGCTACAGCTGTTGTACCCCCTCCTCTGCTCTTTTAAATAACCTACTGCTTATCCAAGGCCACCTACATCCGTATTAACTTTAACTTCAAAAGCTTCTCTGTTACAATCTATTCTGTATTTTCTATATTCCTCTTGCTCCCTCTGTTTCTTTCCTTGTTACCATTAGTTTCCCTTCTCTGGACTGTTATTTTACATTTGCAGTGTCTGTACTTACCCCATTTAGACTCCACTGATTGTTTTCTCTTGCACATAGCTGAGTCAAGGCTCAAACTGCTGTGTTTACCCTCGCTACACTTGGGCTCACTCTGCTCCCCTACCCTGCCCCATTCCCACTCACCCCCCCTTCATTAGATGTATACACTCTGACCACTCCCACCTCCGCACATAGGCAAATTAGCACTCACCAACAATTAAACACCTCCCAGCCACTCCCACCTGCCACCTCAACACATACTCCACAACAGTTTCAACTAACACTCTCTTAACTGCATGTACATGAACATATATTCAGCCTAATTACTACTCACATTCCCCCATTCTTCCTTCTACTACCTAAGACTTAATCTCACACACTATCTCTAACACCATCACACACATCTCTAAACTGCTACCTTAGCTTCAGTATGCAAAACCCAGCTTATTGTAAGTTAGCTATAACTTTATGTAACATCTTAACATTCTTAACCCTTGTACTACTTGCACATATTCCATCATACTATCACACTAATTCTATACCTCCACCTCATCACACTACTGTTAACACTAACACTACTGACTCAAAACCTGTAAACCTTCACATTTACCCCCTCCATCTTTCACATGGCTCACTTTCACCATATCCTATTCACCCCAAACTAACAAACCATCCATAGCATACCACTTGTATATTACTAACATCTTCCACACCATAGTGCAAATTGCCTCCAAACTAGCCCTTTCTGGAGATGTACACCCAGGGCCGGCCTTATCTGAAATGGCACCCTAGGCGAAGCAGTGCTCTGGTGCCCCTTAAGCCCCTCCCACACCATACTCATGACACACCCCTGTTTGAGCCACACCCACAGATTGGTCACTCCCTGTGAAGGTCACTCCTCATGAAAGTCACGCCAGTTGTTGTTGTTGTGTCTTTCGGCTTTTCCCGGTTAGGGGTCGCCACAGCGGAACTCCGGTCCGCTAATGATTGGTAGTGGATTTTTACGTACCGGGTTACCAGCCCTGACACACAACCTTCAACGAAGGCACGCCCCATTCACGTATGCCTCCACACGGAAGACGCTCTAGCTGAGAATCGAACGGGACAACGTCTTGCTATGAGGCGACAATGCTACCGCAGCACCACCACCGCAGTTATGAAAGCCACTCCAGTTATTTCCTTCAATTTTTTAAGTGCATGAAACCTGTAACAGGTTTTGCATTACCAAGTATTTTTCAAAAGTTACGAAGTCTAAAATTAATACCCGATTTCATCTGACAAGTAATAAGACTCAAAAATCAGAGCCAGCTGAGCCACACACACACACACACACACACACACACACACACACACACACACACACACACACACACACACACACACACACACACACACACTCCTCAACCTCTTAGTGCAAGAAATCTGGACAAAGCCTAAAATAAATAGGGAAAGAATATAAATGTTGCTCTCATGAACTTAAAAAAATTGCTAGAATAACAGGATTTGTGTTAGTATGCATTTTTCTAAAGGATTTAAAGTCTAGATATTTTATCTAAAAATAATGATGGTAACCAGAATAAATAATATATTCTATGTTCAAACCAAAACAGGAAAAGTAGCTGTACAGGAGCAATATTGGCATAAAATTTACTAAAGTAGACTGTTGTCATAAATTCTAATGTAAGATCTGTGTTAAAGATTACTTTGCAGGAGCTAATACAAAATTCCTAAAGAATATAAGTATTTTAGAGGCTTGTAAACATGTAAACAATAACACAGTACCATCTGGTTTGCAAAATGTATGCAGAACGAAAAGCAGCCATGCATTTCTGTTAAAAAAAGATGACTTTCGGATAATCACTGAAATATATCAGAAATAGAACCCCAATATTTGTTATACATATATCTTCTTTTCTTTTTTAAATTATCATGGTACCCAGCCTAGCCAAAATGGTTTCATTTGACTTTATCAGTCCAAATAAAAGTAAACCATGCTTTATGAATTATGCTAATAAAAGGATGCTACAGTTACTTTTGCATCGTATCATGTACAATGGTTATGGCTACAAAATTGCTGTCTCATTTCCCATATAGAATGTACTGCAGATGCAAGCTTACTTGGTAACCACTCACTAGACTGTATAGTAAATGAGATGTCTAATCTGTAAGTTTTACAAATATTAACCAATATGAAAATTTGGGATTTCGACACTGATTTACATGAAGTTCAGAGACCTCAAGGGAACTAACTCCATGGTTTGGTGGTTGAAGCTGACAATTTCTAACTACCTCTGGTTGGATCTTCAAATGTAAGAAGTTGTTGACCAACACTGATCTCATTATGAAAACTAAACCTGCAAGAATTAAAGACTACATTACAAAAGACATTCAATTCAGAAAGGGTGCCAGTATCATTTGATTGATTTTAAATTTATTGGCAACATAAGCAGTAACCAACCTTCTGTCAATATGGCTTGTCTGATAAAGTTATCAGAACCAGAAGTGATTTGTTGATTTATCAGTCAAGGCAGCCTGTGCAGTCTTATCTTTATAGCCTCTATGCTTAACATAGTACTTCAAGTTACTATCTCCTCTTGAAATCATCAGTGACTGAAAACCTTCTCACACACACATACACACACACACACACACACACACACACACACACACACACACACACACACACACACACACACACACACACACACACGCGCCTGCGCACACACACACACACACACACACACACACACACACACACACACACACACACACACACACACACACACTATGGTTGCATAGTTAGCTGCCACAAAAGCCACTGTGACTGTTCCTGCTTCAAACTGCTACTTCATCCTTTAAGACAAGAAACGTTTTCTGCAGCAGTGAAAAGAAAAAAAATCATTGAAAACACCTTAACAGGATATGAAACTATATTCACAGGTTAAAGTATGCAACACTGAGCTTTCGTTTAAGGAAATAATTGCAATAATTTTCACTTACTGGATTAGCACTGCCTTACAAAATCTCATGTTCCTTTTACTGCCACTCAAGGCTTCTGAAATCACCATAACTGTCTCCATTTGTATTAGTTAACAAGAATCTTCTGCTAATAACAATAATAATATTCTGCTAATAACAACAACAATAGGCACAACCAGATGGGCCAAGCAGTCCTTATTTTGTGATAAATACTACATTCCCATACTTGACACCAGGCAGAAGTATCTTCAGTGCTTGCTTGGACAAACTTAAAGGCATTTATTTATATGAAACAAGATGTTCAACAATCACTTCTAAAATCTGGGTGTTTTCCCTTCTCCACCCCACTTCAAGACTAATGAGCAACCACTTGCTGATTGCCTCTCTGGGCAGACTAAATAACTTGGGACAGTAAAGTTGTCTCTGCACCCCAATGGGTTTACTTTGAGGAGACAACAATACAGGTAGTAAAAATAAACTTAACAGTTCTACAATGAGCCTTGCAAACTCTGAGTGGACTGGGGAATCCTAATAGCAACATAGAAACACCAGTAAAAGCTAGCAACCATAGAGTGAGACACATAAGCACAATGAAATGAGTCATAACAATGTAGTAGGCTTAAGAGTTCAGAAGTAAAACTTATTAACTTAACAAAACATGCAAACGCTTGCAAAGGGAATGTAATTCTGCAAAAAAACACTAAACGTTGTTAAGTTGTCAAACTCGCCTTCATTCTTGCTGGATGGGTTCGGAGCCGATCCTCGGCTCCGACTCGGCACTTGCTAAGCTCGAGAACTCATTTTACCAGCTCGAGGCAACCCTATATCCCATGATGCAAGGCGTGACAACCCAGATCTCGTTTGCCGCTTCGCGAAGAGGTCTCCTTTTTACCAGCTCAGGTAAAGTTTTCAATTTCTGTCAGATTAGTCAGAGTTTTTCCCCTTATTTTCTATTTGTCCTTTTTTGGGTATATTTTTTATACTTATACTTGTCTCCTACCCTATATTCCCTTCCCTTAGGTTAGGATTTATTTCCTTCAGGCCTTAAGCCTCCCCCTCAGTTAATTCCTGTCAGGTTGTGTGTGTGTGTTTTAGGGATTAACTGTGTGATTGTTGTGTGTCTGTCTGTTTTTGGACATTATTATGTCTAAAGAGGTAAAGGTCTCAGGCTTCAAGAAGTGTGACTCGTGCTGTCAGAAAATGTCTCTGACAGACGGTCACACTTCTTGTGTGTATTGCCTGGGGCCTGTACACCTGCAGGACTCCTGTGCCATTTGTCACTCCTTTAGCCAGAGAGTCCTGCAGGAACGAAGAAATAAATTAATTCTTCGTGGCTTGTTGAAGCCAGAGGGTTCTCTGACCAAGGCTGGGTTGGTTAAACCCTCTAAGCCATCTAGGGCCCAGGCTGTAGTTCCTAAGCCTTCGGCTGTGGCTCCGACTCCTTCGGAGTCGAGATTGGCTCCGGCTGGAGCCTATCTTTCTACCTTGAAGATTGTTGTGTCGGCTCCGACCGGCTCCGACACACAAATGCCTATTACATTGTCGGCTCCGGCTGGAGCCAATGTGTCTTTATCCAGTATTGGAGCCGACAAGTCTTCGGCTCCATCTGGACCCGAGAGGTCATCGGCTCCGATGGCTCCATCCAGGAAGAGATCTCGGTCTCCTTCCCTGGAGTCGATTCGTTCGGCACCGGGATCTCCTCTTTTGTCGGAGCGGAGCCATCGGAGCCGATCTTCCAGATCTTCCAGGCTATCAGACCATGATTTAGAGAGGGTGGTAAGCAGACTGTTGAAGTCACAGGCACTAGCCCAAATGCTCCATAGCCCGTCTCAACAGACGTCTGCTATTTCTCTTCCCCCCGAACTTCCTCCTCCGACTCTCCTTCAGAGTTCAGAGCCGGAGCTTCTCGGAACGGTGACCGTGGGTGCACCGGAGCCGATACTTCCCCTTTCGGCTCTGACGTCTTCGGCTCCGATCTCCTCCATGAGACCTTCGTTGGAGGGATTCGGTCGTCAGGTCTCCCTTGTCAGCTCCGAGGGAGCGAGTGGCATCGGACCCTTGTCCAACCCTGCTCTCCCTCTTGGAGCTTCGGCATTGGTGAGCTCGGCACCGACATCGGCTTCAGAGCCTTCTCTTTCGGTGGGGCCGGGGATTCCTGTTTCTTCGGAGCGGGAGTCTTCTGGCCTCCCTGGGAGAGGAGCCTTCGAGGTGATGAGGAGTGTCCTAGCCCCCGAGCTAGGTCAACGGTCTATTCCTTTAGCTCCTCCATCTTCGATGCCTGTTGATGTCTCTTGCCAGCCTCTTGCTCCCGGACCCAGAGATCCATCGCCCCAGGTTTCCCCATTGGGAATAACTTCCTCTTCCGAGGTTTCTCCTGATCCTGCAGCAGAACCCCCGCGTAAGAGGACGTGTAAGAGGAAGCACACAGACTCCCCTGAGTCTACTACATTAGATACCGACTTAATGAGTCGGAGGGTTCCCCACGGTCCCCCTCTGAGGATGTCTCCTTTTCAGACATCCTGGAACTCCTTAAGCAGAGGGGGAACTGGCCTTCCATTAACCCCTCCGAGGATGAGTCAGTATACCTGGAGGCTTTCGGATCTCGACCCTCCACCTCTTGGGTGTCTCCGCCCTTCGACCCACTCATGCAAGTAGTGGCTCGGAAGGCGTGGGCAGCCCCGGATTCTGTGGAACCAGTTCCTAGGAGGCCCTCCAAATTCATTACAGCCCCGGCAGACAAACAGTTTCTTTCTAAGGGCGTCTCTGTTGATGCTATGGTGGTGGCGGCGGCCACTAAGAAGGAACTTGCTGATCCTTCTGTGCCTGTCCATCCTCCTAATAAGGATTCTAGGACCATGGACAGGTACGGCAAGCGGATGTTTTCTTCAGCGACCTTTGCTATGCGTTCACTGAACTACCTTTGTCACTTTACCAGACTTCAGAGAGACATTCTCAAGGAACTAGGTGAAGTGGTTCAGGATCCTTCGGCCACTGGGGCTCAGGAAAAGATTGCCTCACAGCTAGGAATCCTCAATTCTTTGACTAACTCCTCCATGCAGCTCATTTCTTATGCAGCCGATGGGGCGAGTAGGGCCGCAGGCACAGGAGTGGCACTTAGGCGTCAGGCCTGGATGCGGCTTTGTAATTTTGCAGACCCTTTTAAGGCGTCCTTCACCAATACCCCCTTTGATGGTTCGGCTTTGTTCGGGCCTCAGGTGAAGGATACATTGACCAGGTGTGAGCAAGACGGCAAGACCCTTTCTGCCGTAGGAGTCCATTTCTCCACCCCTTCAAGACCCTATCCAAAGGGTCAGAAGGGAGGGAAAATGTGGTTCCGTAAATCTCAAGGAGTCACGCCAGACACACGTGGTCAGTTTACCCCCAGAGGCAGAGGGGGTAATAATAATAGGCGCCGCCCTAGGGGCAGAGGGGGTCCGCAGAATCAGGGTTGCAGGGAGACTCTCCCTGATAAACCCTTCCAGCATCCCTGAGGTGTTGCCCAACTGCCCACCCTTGGAGGCAGTCGGGGGAAGATTGTCGCTGTACCCAATAGCCTGGCGTTCCCTCTCTCAAGACAAATGGGTACAGTCGATCATATCCGAGGGCTACAATATCCCTTTCGAAAGGTATCCCGTTCCTCATCATTCCCTTCCAGACGTCTCACCCGGTCTAAGGGAATTGGCAAAACAGGAAGTATCAAAACTCCTAGCAAAAAGAGCCATTCAAATAGTGCCAGCAGACCAAGTAGGATCCGGCACCTACTCAAGATTCTTTTTGGTCCCCAAAAGGACGGGAGATTGGAGACCAATTTTAGACCTCAGCAAACTAAACAAGCTTGTCAAGAAGGCAAGGTTCCGGATGGTCACGCTTCAGTCCATTTTACTCTTTTTGGGCAAGGACAACTGGATGTGCTCAATAGACCTTCAGGATGCGTACTATCATATAAAGATTCACAGGCGCTCCAGAAGGTTTCTCCGCTTTCGGCTGGGGTCCAGTCATTTTCAATTCAGAGCACTGCCCTTCGGCCTCACTACAGCCCCCAGAGTGTTTACCAAATGCATGGCAGTGGTTACGGCTCATCTGAGACATCAAGGATTCCAGGTGTTTCCGCATCTAGACGACTGGCTCCTCTCCGCCACCACCAGGCATCAACTTCTCAAGGCCATAGACCACACTCTGCAAACCTGCAAGCAATTGGGGATTTCGATAAATTTCGAAAAATCTTCTCTGTCGCCTTGCCAATCTATTACCTTTATAGACGCAGAATTAGACACTGTCAGCATGTCAGCCAGACTCACAGAACGAAGAATTCTGGACATTCAGAAGTATGTTCGGATCATATTACTCAGCAAGAAGATCAGAGCCAAATTTGTCCTGAAGGTTCTGGATCTTATGGCTGCGGCCATTGTTCTTCTGCCATTAGCCCGCTTCCACATGCGTCTTCTGCAGTGGATGTTGTTCGCTCAATGGTCATTCCAGCAACTCCCCATGAGTCACGAGATTTTTGTCACGCAGTCGTGCAAGAGTCATCTAACCTGGTGGATGTCTTCTCCTTTGCTCCATCAGGGCCGACTGTTTCTTCCCCCAGTTCCGGTTGCCACAGTCACTATGGATGCCTCTCTGATCGGGTGGGGGGGGCATTATCAGGGCAGGATGGTCCATGGGACTTGGCAACCCATAGAGTACCATCTGCACATAAATGTCCTAGAGATGAGAGCAGTGCTTTTAACGTTGCAAGCCCTCAACGACTTTCTTCCCTTAGGGACTATTGCAGTTCAGACGGACAACATGTCTGTAGTCTGGTATATCAACAAGCAGGGCGGCACCAGGTCCTACCCACTGTGTTGAGAAGCTCTCAGACTTTGGCAATGGGCGATCTCCTCTCATCGGTTTCTGATAGCAACACATATCCCCGGGAGATCCAACCTCTTAGCGGACAGACTGAGCAGAGCTATTCTCATGCCACACGAGTGGTCTCTCAAGCAATCGGTAGTGGACGAGATTTTTCAGAAGTGGGGCTTCCCTTCCTGCGACCTTTTTGCTACACCCCAAAACAGCAAATGCCCGGACTTCTTCACCCTTTTTCCTCTACCAGGCCATTCCCCGAGAGACTCTCTAACCCAGGATTGGCCCCGGGGACTTCTGTATGCCTTTCCTCCTTTTCCACTGATACCACAAGTTATTCAGAAAGCTACTGTATTGAGAGCCAAGTTGATCCTCATTGCCCCTTACTGGCCTCGACAGATTTGGTTTCCGTCCCTGCATTGTCATCTCCTGGCGCAGCCTTGGCATCTGGACCCAATTCCAGACCTTCTGACCCACCAGTCGGGTCAACCGCACCGGGCCATTCGCTCTCTCAACCTCACTGCTTGGTTGCTCCACTTCCTTTCTTAGCCAGGCTTCCTATGATCTCTAACCCCGTTAGGGATATCATAGTAGCTTCTCTTAAGTCCTCCACCAGAAAGATTTATGCTAGTAAGTGGAAACGCTTTTCTTTCTGGGCAAAGTCTAAACAATTAGATCCCTTTACTGCTCCAGTGCATTCATTTCTGGATTTATTAGCAGAGATTTTTCAATCAGGGTCTTCTGCTTCTACAGTTAAAGTCCAATTGGCAGCAATCTCTAATTTTCATGTTGGCTTAGCAGATCAAAACATAATGTCCCACAAACTTTGCAAAGCCTTTCTCAGAGGTATATTTCTTCTAAAGCCTCCAATCAGAGATCCCCCTCCGCAGTGGGATTTGAATTTAATGCTAGCATCCTTGATTCTACCCCCCTTCGAACCGGCTGCTACATGCTCCTTAAAGTTTCTTTCCTGGAAAACAATTTCCTTGGTGGCTGTTACTTCAGCTAGAAGGGTTTCTGAACTTCAGGCCCTTTGTGTCCGTTCCCCTTACTTGGTTTTTCACAAAGATAGGGTATCTTTAAGACCTAATCCATCTTTTTTACCCAAAGTTGCTTCCCAGACGAATCTTAACCAATCTATTGATTTGCCAGTTTTTTTCCCTAATTATTCAGACAAAGCTGAACAAAAACTTCATTGCCTAGATGTCCATCGTCAACTCAGATATTATTTGGACAGAACTAAACAGTTCAGAAAATCTGATCAACTATTCCTTTCTTATGCAGAGAATAGAAGAGGTCTCCCAGTCTCTAAAGTGACCTTATCCAGATGGCTGTCTTCTATCATTTCTTATGTTTATCATCTTAGAGGCAAGCAACTGTCCTCAAAACCAAAAGCACATTCTACTAGGAGCCTATCCACATCCACAGCTTTTCAGGATAGGCTACCTATTGACACCATTTGTGCAGCAGCCACTTGGGCCACTCCTCACACCTTTGTCTCTCATTACAAATTGGACTTGGCCTCCAGGGACAGGGCTAGGTTTGGTTCCACAGTTCTCAAGAGTCTGTTCCATTGAGCCACCCAGGATAGAGGTGCTAGGGACGTGGTCCCATCCAGCAAGAATGAAGGCGAGTTTGACAACTTAACATTTAGAAGTTATGTACATACCATAACGTTCCATGTTAGTTGTCTTCTCTCGCCTTCTTTCTTGCGTCCCTCCCTCCTTCCCCCTGGCCTGGACTGATCTTGAGGTTGTACCTTCCTTTTGTTGGGGGTGTTGTCACTCTTTCCAAGAGTTCACAATAGGAAGAGTCATTACTGTTAGTGGCCATTGGCCTAGTTTCTCCTACATTTAGTATCTTCTTCCTTGGCAAGAAGTATTTTTTGGCAGGGTTTTCTTCTAGCTACCAAACGAGATCTGAGGTAGTCACGCCTTGCATCATGGGATATAGGGTTGCCTTGAGCTGGTAAAATGAGATGTTATGTGATCCTATCTCGCCTACATTCAGTACTGATGGGCTCGGAGCCGATCCCTCGGCTCCGACTCGGCACGCTATGCTATAGAGCGAAGCCTCTTATTGGCTGAGCTATTTCTTATCCCAGGATGCACCACCACTAATCCCCCAGATCTCGTTTGCCGCTTACAAGCTAGGACGTGGTCTCAAACTTGGCTGAGCTAAGTACTGTTTTTCTTCAAAGTTTCCTGTCAGGAATTTTGCTAATTTTACCCCAAAAGCTGTTTTAACAGCTATTGTTGTTGTACGAGTGGTTTTGATAACTTTGGTTGAGGAAAATTGTGTTTTGAGTTAAGGGAAGGTTTCCCGTTTAAGTTAGAGAGGCCTTCCTCTATTCTTATCTAGCGTCTTTTGTTTTTTTCAGGAGGTCAAGTACCTGCTTAAGTTAGAGGGTCTTGACCCTCCTTTTCAGTGATTTTTGTCCTGATATTGTACATTGTGTACTGTCTGGTGTAGTGTACTATCTTGTGTAAAAAAAAAAATTTGGGTTTTCAGTTTTCTCTGTGGTAGAATCTTTACTGAACAGCTTCTTTCACTAGTTTTCTTAGTGAACTGTTAGTCAGCATGTCTAAGGAACATAGACCCTCTGGGTTTAAAAAGTGCACGAGGTGTGGTTACAAAATGTCGATAACTGACGACCACTCCTCGTGCGTATATTGTTCAGGCGCCAAGCACCTACAGGAGTCCTGTAGCGTGTGTCACGCCTTTTCTTCTAGAGTCCTCCAAGAGAGGAAGAATAAATTAATATTAAAAGGGCTGATTAAACCCTCCTTCGAGGAGGCCTTATCTTCCTCTTCCTCTCCTACCAAAAAGAAAAAAGCGTCGGCTCTGACCAGTCTGTCGGAACCGACTGCAAAAAAACCTAGGCAGGCTTCTCCATTGGCTCCACGGACTTCGGAGCCGAGGGTGGAACGGTCTGCCTCGATGCCTCCAGTCTCGACCCCTCTGGTTTCAGAGCCGAGGACTGGGGCATCGAGAGGCGGGTCACCTTCATCGGCTCCACTGATTTTGGAACCGATGAGGGTTGCCGGCTCAGACTCTTCCCCTTCGGCGCCGAAGTCCTCCTCGGCACTGAGGGAAATTGTTTTGAGGTCTCCCTCAGAACCGATAGTAGTCGAATCCATTCGGAGCCGGTCCCCTAGTCCTATGGAACCGATGGAGAATTCGGTTCGGACCCGATCGGTGTCATCTAGATCCTCCAAGATGTCTGATTCGGACATCGACAGGGTGCTCCTAAGACTTTTTCAGTCTCCGGTGTTCCAAAAGTTAGTTTCGGCCCCAGCCCATTTGGCTTCGGAGCCGATGGCCCACTCTGTTGTTAAGGTTCCTCCTCCAACAGCCTCGGCACCGTTGGAGCTGGTGCTGGTGGAGCCGATGGAGGTTTTCGGGTCGGGCCCGACCATTACTCCAACTCCGGCTCTCGAGTCGGAGTTCGGTACGTGGACTTCCTCTGTCGGCCCCGGGGGGGACGCTTCGGAACTGATGTTTTCGGTCCCAAGCCTTCCTCTCGGTGCGTCGGCTGCGGGGGTACCATCTACCGTTGTGGCCACGGAGGTGGGACCTTCCCAGGATTCTGGTGGTCCCGCCTTCAGGGTCATGAGGAGTGCGTTAGCCAAATCTTCTTTGGCTACCTCCACGGTCTCCCCAGCACCTTCCCTGCATACGGAGACTGGGTCTTTGGCAGTCCCCCTGTCCTTAGACAGCGGAGCCCCGGGGCCTGAGGTTACCCCCACTGGGGGTTCCCCCCTCCTGGAGGTCCCTCTGAAGCTTCTTCGGAGGAACCCCCCAGGAAAAGATCGTGCAAGAGGAAGCACGTTGACTCCCCCTATGAGTCTCTCACATCAGACACTGATCTTGATGATGCAGAGGGGTCCCCTAAGTCGTCCTCAGATGATGTCTCCTTTGCAGACATCCTGGAAGCCCTTAAACAACGAGGCGGCTGGCAATCCAAACCCCCTTCTGCCGATGAGTCGGTGTTCCTTAAGGCCTTCGGGGCTCAGCCCTCCGCCTCCTGGGTGTCTCCGCCCTTCGATGAGCTCCTAGATTTGATCTGTCAAAGGGCGTGGGAACACCCAGACTCTGTGGAACTGGTGCCTGCTCGTCCAAATAAGTTCCTGTCAGCACCCCCAGAAAAGGAGTTCTTGACGAAAGGTGTGGCTGTAGATGCCTTGGTGGTGGCATCTGCTACCCAGCAAGATGTAGCAGAGGCTTCGACGTCCGTCCATCCTCCTAATAAGGAGTCTAGGAGCATGGATCGGTACGGTAAGCGCACCCTAAGTTCAGCGGCCTTTACTTTAAGGTCCCTGAACTATCTAACGCACTTTACCAGATTTCAGAGGGATCTGATTAAGGAACTTTCAGATACCCTCTTGGGTAACCTGCCTGAGCAGCTGGCCCAGACGGTTGGCTCTCAGCTGGCTACGCTGTCGTCCATATCAAACTCGTCCATGAGGCTCATTTCTTATGCGGCCGAAGGCGAGTAAGCGCGGGAACAGGCATTGCTCTACGGAGGCAAGCCTGGCTCCGCCTGTGTCATTTTGCGGAGGCCTTTAAGTCTTCCTTTGCCGACGCCCCCTTTGATGGGTCCTCTTTGTTTGGACCCAAGGTAAAGGACACATTGACCCGCTGCGAGCAAGAAGGTAAGACTTTGACTGCCGTAGGGGCACGATTTTCCACTCCCTTTCGGCCTTATCCCAAGGCTAAAAGAGGAGGGAAAATGTGGTTCCATAGATCTCAGAAGTCTTACCCCTCACAGCAGGATGATCCCCCTTCTAGAGGCAGGGGAGGGGGAAATTCTTCTGGAAGACACCGTCCCAGAGGTGGCAGAGGCCCCCGCAACACTGGAGACCGCGAGTCCTTTCGTGGCTCTTCAGCCTTTCACAGTCCCTGAGGGATTGCCCGACTGTGCAGCTCCGGAGCCAGTCGGGGGTCATTTTTCGAGGCACCTAAAAGCCTGGGAAGGTATCACTCAGAACCGATGGGTGCTTCGAATTATCGCCGGAGGTTACGTCATCCCTTTTTCTCACTCCCCACCTCAGTCCAAAAAGATCCCGGACCCGCCACCCAGTCAACGGGAGATTGCAGCCTCAGAAGTTTCAAAGCTGCTGCAAAAAGGAGTCATCCAACCGGTCCCCGCAGACCAGATCGGATTAGGGACTTACTCAAGATTCTTTTTGGTGCCAAAAAAGACCGGGGACTTGAGGCCCATTTTGGATCTCAGCATTCTAAACCGTTCAGTCAAAAAGTCCAAGTTCCGAATGGTCACCCTACAATCCATTCTCCCACTGCTGGAGAAAGGTGTTTGGATGTGCTCCATAGATCTCAAGGACGCTTATTACCATATCATGGTACATCAAGTGTTCAGGAGACATCTGCGCTTCAGCCTAGGAGGCAGTCATTTTCAGTTCCGCGTGCTGCCCTTTGGTCTCACCACAGCCCCCAGGGTGTTCACCAAATGTTTGGCGGTCGTGACTGCTCACCTGAGAAGTCTAGGATTCCAGGTGTTTCCGTATCTAGACGACTGGCTCCTAACTGCCACCTCCAAGCATCTACTATTGCGGAGCCTACAAGCCACGATATCACTGGGCACTTCCCTTGGAATCACCTTCAATTGGCCAAAGTCTGTGTTGCTGCCATCTCAACGCATAAGATTCATCGGAGTAGAGATAGACTCAAACCGAATGCGGGTCTATCTACCTACAGAAAGGATACAAACCATACAGGCTCAAGTTCGAGCCTTACTTCCGAGATCCAAAGCCCCAGCCAGAATGGTCCTGCAGCTATTGGGATCTATGTCCACGGTTCTTCTAGTTCCCCTGGCAAGGTTGCACATGAGAATTCTCCAGTGGCTTCTTTCAACTCAGTGGTCCTTTCAGGATCTCCCTCTCAGTCACCTCATATGGATCACGGAAACCTGCAAACGGGACCTTCGCTGGTGGCTGGTGCCCTCCAATCTGGATCAGGGACGACCCTTTGTTCCACCTCCTCCTGTGGCCACTTTGACTACGGACGCCTCCCAGATGGGGTGGGGGGTGGGGGTATTCCCTGGGCAGGTCAGTCCAAAGCAAATGGCATTCGGAAGAGACCCTACTTCATATCAACATCCAAGAAATGAGGGCGGTACTTCTGTCCCTACAAGCCCTTCACGATTACCTCCCTCAGGGCGTAATTGCCGTTCACTCCGACAACATGTCAGTTGTCTGGTACCTGAACAAACAGGGAGGGACCAGATCCTACCCCCTTTGCAGAGAGGCCATGAGAGTTTGGGAATGGGCAGTGTCGACCAAACGTTTTCTAGTGGCGACTCATGTCCCGGGCAAGTCCAATGTGATAGCCGACAGACTGAGCAGAACTATCCTCTCTCCACATGAGTGGTCTCTGAACATTACGATTGCAAATCAGATTTTCAGCAAATGGGGAGTTCCTTGTTGCGACCTCTTCGCGACTCCACTGAATGCGAAGTGCAAAAAGTTCTTCTCCCTCACCCCGGCTCCGGGGGAGAGCCCTATGGACGCACTAGCCCGTCCGTGGCCCACCGGCTTGCTATATGCTTTTCCTCCAGTTCCTCTCCTTCCCAGGTTGATCCAAAAGGTGTCTCTCTTGGGGAGCAAAATGATCTTAGTTGCTCCTTACTGGCCTCGTCAGGTATGGTTCCCCTATCTTCGGAAATATGCACTGGAAGGTCCATGGTTCCTGGATCAGATCCCAGACCTATTGGTTCATCAGTCGGGACTATTCCACCAATCCCTACACACCTTAAAATTGACGGCTTGGCTCCTCCTCTTCCGACTATAGTCAGGAATCATACCTTGGATCCGGAAGTTGTACACATTTTATCCTCAGCCCACAAGTCTGCTACAAAGAAATTGTATTCTAGCAAATGGAAGAGATTTGCTATTTGGGCTCAACTCCGGGGTCTGGATCCCATCACTATTCCCGTATCAGAAGTACTGAAATTTCTAACTTCCCTTTTCAATCAAGGCTCTTCAGTCTCTACCATCAAGGTTCAATTGGCAGCTATTTCCAATTTTCATGAATCTATAAACCCACCTTTAATAAGCAACAGATTGTGTAAGACCTTCTTGAAAGGTGCTGCGCTTTTAAGACCTCCGATTTCTCATCCTGCTCCTCCATGGGATCTCGATGTGGTGTTACGTGCCTTAACCTCCTCCCCCTTCGAACTGGCAGCAACATGTGATTTAAAATTTCTGTCGTGGAAAACTGCCTTTCTGGTGGCGATTACTTCTGCCAGAAGGGTTTCAGAGCTTCAAGCTTTGTCTGTAAAACCTCCGTACTTGGTTTTTCACAAAGATAGAGTATCTCTCAGGCCAAATCCATCCTTTGTCCCTAAAGTTTGTTCCAGTTTCTGCCTACAACAGTCATTAGAACTTCCAGTCTTCTTTCCGAAGTATTCTAACAAAGCGGAATACATATTCCACACATTAGATGCCCACAGGCAATTGCGTTTTTATTTAAATAGGACCAAACAAACAAGGAAAACAGATCAATTGTTTGTATCCTTTTCGGACAATAAATTAGGCAAAGCCGACACAAAGGTCACTATTGCCAAATGGATCAGGGACTGTATTACTCAAGCTTATTCTTCTTCTAATAAAGAGCTTACGACCTCTGTCAAAGCTCATTCTACAAGAGCTATGGCTACTTCAATAGCATTCCATTCTAAGCTTGCCATTAGTGACATTTGTGCTGCGGCTACGTGGTCCTCCCCGCACACTTTCATTTCTCACTTCAAATTGGATGTGGCATCTAGAGGACGAGCTTCATTTGGTTCCACAGTGCTCAGGAGTGTTTTCCAGTGAGCCACCCAGGATTTAGGTGCTAGGGACGCTGTCCCATCAGTACTGAATGTAGGCGAGATAGGATCACATAACATCTTTTAGTTATGTACTAACCATAACTTTAGATGTTTGGGATCCATCTCGCTTCATTCAATAACCCACCCTCCTTCCCCCTTCCTTGGAGATCAGAGGATATCAGAAGGTCCGAATCCTGTTGTTTCATCTTGAAACATCTGGCAATGTTATATAAACAAGTTGTGTATGTGTGCATGAATGCGGACAAACAAGATCTGGGGGATTAGTGGTGGTGCATCCTGGGATAAGAAATAGCTCAGCCAATAAGAGGCTTCGCTCTATAGCATAGCGTACCGAGTCGGAGCCGAGGGATCGGCTCCGAGCCCATCAGTACTGAATGTAGGCGAGATGGATCCCAAACATCTAAAGTTATGGTAAGTACATAACTAAAAGTTCTCGAGCTTAGCAAGTGCCGAGTCGGAGCCGAGGATCGGCTCCAAACCCATCCAGCAAGAAAGAAGGCGAGAGAAGACAAATAACATGGAACGTTATGGTATGTACATAACTTCTAATTACATACACTGCTGCCACACACACACTTAGCTCTCACTTATGGTCTACTGCGCAGTTCAATCGTCTTCCACAATTCAAATTCCGCCCATGAAAAAGAAGGATGTAAACAAATTGGTTGCACAGGCAGAACAGGTGTTTGCAACCTGTTTTCGTCTTCTGCAGCTGTGCGACTGGCCGTAAAGGGCGCTCTTAAAGGAGAACGTTCTTAAAAAAAGTAGTTTTTTTTTTTTTTTTTAAATTAAAAAATCAGTTTCTTGGCTTTGACAGGCAGTCTCTGTTTTCTGGACAGTGTCTCGACGAGAAGAGCACAAACTTTTATATACTGTTGGACTAGGAAAAAAAACATTCATTAAAATAAATAACTTAAAATGCGCCCTTTATGAAGTTGGACTGTACGGCGCCCTAGGCGGTTGCCTAGTTCGCCTATGCCTAAGGCCGGCCGTGTGTACACCCTAACCCTGGCCCTATTAAACCCATCAACCACTCAACAACACAATACTCTACTCATACCCGTTCACACAGACCACCCCAGAAAGCCTCTGACTTGCTTCTGCTTAACATAAACATTAGAAGCATCACAAACAAGATCTCAGAACTACATGCACACCTTTTCCTCTACTCTCATTATATTGTTTTGCTCACTGAAACATGGCTAAAACCTGATACAACTAACAATGAAATAATTCCTCCGGGGTATAACCTAGTGCAAAAAGATAGAACTAACAAAAAATGAGTCGTTGTTGCTATTTTAAGAACCAACTTACATTGAAATAGTAGACCTTCCATTACCTGCATTAGCAGCAGCAGAAGTTATAATTACCAAACTACATCTGAATACTAACAAAAAACATAAACCTAATTGGCTGCTACCTTCCACCAGGCAACAAATACAGACACCACAGAAAACTTGCTTCACTGGGCCTCTAACTCACTACCTCAGGAAAACATAATACTACGAGATTTCAATATTGATTGGCTAACATGCACCTCCTCCAAACCTACAAACTACATCAACCTCCATGGGTTTTCTCAACTTATCCAAGCTCCAACTAAAGTCGATAAAACAAGAAAGAGAGAATCAATACTTGATTGGATATTGTCAAATAGACCACACAAAATTAGTATCTCAGGGTGTCTGCAAGACAGTGTGAGTGACCACTTACCAACTTATTTAATAAGAAGTCAAACCTGCCTGTCAAAATCCACCACCTATCATGAAATACATCGTAAAAAATGCTTTAATCCCAACAATTTTATTGCCGCTCTAGCAAGTTGCAGCTGGTACCCCTTGAAAATACTTAATCTAGATGACGCTGTATCTTACTTTAACACAGCATTCCTCAACATACTAGACCATCATGGACCCCCTAGGACTATTAGAATTAAAGCTAACTATGGCCCCTGGTTATCCAAAGAGACTAGATTTCTGCTACATAACAGAGACAAAGCATGGATAAAACTGGAAGAAAACTGGTATCCCTCCTGACAAACAAAAATGTCTTGAGCTTAGACATAAAGCAAAGAAAATTATTAGATATCAAACCAATCCTAAAAAAATTTGGGCAACCATCAACAAAGTATTCCACCCAGGTAAGGCTGGCACCCCTGCCCCTGCAACCACTGATACCTCAACTAACATAGCAGTTCAGTTCAACAAGTTTTTTACTGATTCCGTCCTAGCTCTAGCTAACTCTCAAAAGCCTGCTATGTCTACCAGGTCACCCAGAAATAATACTACTGAACCATGCTTCTCACTGCAACCTGTCCCTATCTCCAGTATTTAAAAAAAAACCTTAATAAACTAAAACTCACATCCCTCTCCACAGATAGACTACCTGCTGAATTCTTAAAGATTGCAGCTAAAGCAGTCGCATGTCTGTAACCATTCTCATTGATCGCTCTATAACTGAAAACCTAGTTCCCCACGTTTGAAAAATTTCTTACATCACTCCACTCCACAAAGGGGGCAACTCCAAAGAACTAACCAACTATCATCCAAACACCATAATCCCCTCCCTCTCCAAAATCCTAGAAAGGTGTGAGCACACACAAATCATAGGTTCATAGGTTCATCGGTTTATACTAGGCTATCTGCCCTAAGGCATTTATAAGCCTAGCCCAAATTTTTGTGGCTTACGCCACCCTTTATATGAAAAAATACTGTGCCCATTAGTTTGTTGTGCCTCTGTCCAGCAGTGACACAGAGATGATTCCCGGGATAAACCTACGATCTCCCATCCACAGGTCAAGATTTCTCTTGAACAGAGCCAGCGAGGTGCTCTGCCTCACATGGACTGGGATTTTATTCCACAGCATAATGAGTGATAAATCTATCCCTCCAGCACGTCCTATTTATATCCGTGCTAAGGTTTAAGTCGCTTGCTCTAGTGGTTTTGGTGGATTTGGATTTTTGAGGTGGAGCATGTCCATTAATTCGGGTTGGACATGGCCTTGTATGTCAGGCACATGTCACCTCTGAACAGACGGTATGCAACTGAATAGAGCTGGAGTTTCTTCAATCTGGCAGCATATGACAGATTTTGGAGTCCCTTTATCCTTTTGGTGAGGAACTTTTGGGGTCTCTCCAATTGCTGCAGATGTCGGGTGAGATACATCCCGAATGGGGCATTGTACTCGATCATTGGTCTGATAAGTGAAGAGTACAGGGGAACAATGACCTCACTAGATCTGGATGTGAATCCCTTCATGATCAGGTGGGCAATGTAGAAGGTCTTTCTAACCACTTTAGCAACGTGAGTGTCAAAGAAAGGCCACTGTCAACCTGGGTCCCCAGGTCCCTGATAACCTCTTCTGTGCTTAGTGGATTGCCACCTATATGGTAGCTTGGGGTTACCTTGTTTTTCCCGAAGGGTACGACTAAACATTTTTTGGCGTTTAACTTCAGGCCATGGCTCTGGCACCAGCTATCTGTTTCCGTGAGTCCCTTCTGAAGGATATCCGTGTCCGATGCACTTTCCACTATAGCGCCCAGTTTGCAGTCGTCTGCAAACTTTGTCAGCCAAAGTCCTCCCATGTTGGCCTGTACTTCTGAGAAGTAGATGCCGAACAATAGGGGGCCAAGGACCGAGCCCTGTGGGACACCACTTGTGACCGGCTTGGAGTCTGACATAGCGCCAGCAACTCTAACCCTGTGGGTTCTGTCCTTAAGCCAGTTTGCAACCCATCTTGTGACATATGGGTTTACATTTAAGCTGGTAAATTTTTCTACAATACCCAAGTGGGGTATTGTGTCGAAGGCCTTTGCAAGGTCAAGGTAGGCTGTATGGACTGCCTTTCCCTCATCAATGGCCTTGGTGACTGTTTCGAAGAAGTCGACCAAGTTCAAAAGGCATGATCTGCCCTTGACGAAGCCAAACTGGATCGGGTACAATGTCTGCAAGTCCCCTATATCTTTGTTTATGAGCTCCATTATGATCCTCTCCATAGCTTTGCAGACTAGACTTGTTAAGCTTATGGGGCGGTAATTACCAGGGTCCGTAGAGGCACCGCCTTTGTGGAGTGGGACCACAGTTGCCGTACGCCACTCCTTGGGCACGTATCCTGTGGTAAGGCTGAGATTAAACAGCTGCCTTATGTGTGGGTTTAATTCCTCATTTAGCTTGTGTAGCACACAGCCGGGGACACCATCCGGTCCCATTGATGCTGTGTTTTTAGCTTTAGAGAGAGCAGCTTTCACCTGCGCATTTGAGATGTCTGGGAGGCTACACTCTGCTGGGATAGTTATCTCTCCTTTAGGGGGGGGTGAAGTTTGCACTGAACCTGTCTGCCAGTATGTTGGCAATGTCTGTGGGTTCAGTGGTTTTGTATCATTTTGGACTAATTCTGAGCATATCTGGGAGTTTCCACCCAGGTTCCTAACATAGCTGAAAAAGGCCTTATGATTGTCCTTTGAATCCATGGCAATTTTCTCTCAAAATTGGCCTTAGTTGATTTTATGAGTGCTCGTATTTTTTTACTAATAATGATCAGGGGTGACTTCCCTTTTATGGATTTTGTTCTATCATGTAATAGCTTTCTCCACTTATTGTAAAGTTTGTTAATGGCTGGGGTCCACCAGACTGGACGTTTGCCCTTTGTGGAAAGAGTCTTGGTTTTATTTGGGATTGCCTGATCCATGCAGTCCTGGAGGTGTTCATAGAAGGCATTTGTAAGGGCTTCCGCAGCTTGGGTTGTGGTTTCCACTGGCTCAGGGGCCTTGAAGGATACCACACCAGTCTTGAGTAGTGTGAAGTTTGCTTTAGAGAAGTTCTTCACTGTGGTCTTTTTTGTTTGGGGTGGGGGCGGGATGTGGATTTCCAGTGAGATTAGTTTATGATCAGATCTCACCAATGAGGGATATACTTCCGGTGTGGAGCATTTTGTCCCCATGTTTGTGATAATGAGATCTAGTATAGTTTCTCCTCTCTGGGAACAGTTACTAGCTGTTCCATGGCATTTGAATTTATGAACTCCAGGAACCGTTGGGCTAGAAAGTTAGGGCTTGAGTAATGTTCCCAGTCTATATTCGGGTAGTTGAAGTCACCCAATATGATGGTGTTTGGAGATACATTTATACACTCCAGTGTCTTCAGGAAGGCTGTGTGGGGTTCCTGAGTTTGAGAGGGTGGCCTGTAGCATGCTACAATTTGTAGAGCAGTTTTGTCTATGGTTAGTTGCACCTGGATGGTTTCCAAAGCTTCGTGCGTTGCCACCAACCTGGAGGTGTGGGTATCCTTTATGAATATGGATACACGCCCTCCTTTTGTGGTGTGGTCCAGGTTTTGGGGCCGGAACGGATGATATGAGGTAAAACCTAATAGTGCCGGGGTGCTCTCAGGAGCCTTGAACCAGGTTTCAGTTACAGCACAGACATCGATGTTCTCCATACTGAGAAGGGCCTCGAGTGCATGCATTTTGAGATTTAGACTTCTGGCATTGAGCAGCATAACCCTCAGTTTCTTCCCATTTTTGTTTTCTAGGGTGGTAGGTTTAGAATTTGAGCCTTGCCTAAAAAAGGCACTATGGGGGTGGCAAGAGCCTTAGCCAATATCCGGAATCCCAGGGGTGACAGGTGCAAGCCATCCCTTGCGAAGCAGCGTGGCTTGTCAAGCATGTCACCCAGGCAGACAGACACTAAACTCTCATAATCTACTCACAAATACACAACATGGTTTTAGGCCATCACATAGCACTACCACAGCCATTATGTTTTTCACACAGACAGTCAGCAACCACAGGAACAACGGACATTATGCCTCAGCTATATTCTTAGACCTTTCCAAGGCCTCTGACATGGTTAGTCATGATAAACTAATCAACACTCTCTCAGAATTAAATCTAAGCTCACCCACCATTTCCTGGTTTAGAAATTACCTAACAGACAGACAAAAGATAGTCAGTTAGCACCAAGAACTCTCCCCATTACTTCCAGTCTCAGTAGGAGTCCTACAGGGTTCCGTTCTTGGACCACTGCTCTTTTCTGTCTTCACTAATAACCTACATACTGCCACACTTCATGCTTCTGTCACCCAATATGAACATTATTTCATGCTAATCCGTGCTTCCTCCTCTCCACAGGCACTACCACAACAAACACAATCCTCCTTTCTATCTGTTGAAAGATGGCTGTCCAAATCACAACTTATATTAAATCCCAATAAAACTCAGCTTCTTATCTTTCCTCCCACACATTCTTCTCATAACATTACATTTAACATAATCTCCAGTAATAACGCAGTCATATCACCTGTCAATCCAACCAAACTGCTAGGTGTTGTAATAGACAGCTGCATGAAATTTGACATACACATATCAAATACCATAAAGAAAGTACATAAAAAACTTGCCATGCTATACAGAAATAAACAGTTCCTAACTTCCTCCTCCAGAGCCACTATTGCACACACCCACCTCGTCTATACACTTTTGTACGCCTCACCAATCTTCACCAGTTTCAGAAAATCCAACCTTTCTAAGTTGCGAGCATGTTATAATAAAATTGTCAAATTTGCAGCCAATACTCCTCACAGATCACACCACTGCACTCCCCTAAACACACTCATTTGGCTGGAACTTCCCCACCTCATTCTTTCCAATCAGCTTATACTAACCCACAGAGTAATTCGCTACCCTGAAAAAACCCTGCTCTACAAAACATACTGCACCCAAGCACCAAATAGAGTCCTACGATCCAATCAAAAAATCCTATTAAATGTGACTAAAGCCAGTAATTCTGTAGGTACATCCCTCTATAGCAGCACTATTGCCAAACATTGGAACAACCTTCCTCCCAATAGCTCAGCCATAACTTCTATTGCCTCCTTCAAAAAGACCTTAAAATCCCACCTACAACAATCATGGCTCTGTAACTGTGACTACCATGACTAATCTCTTATACATCCTACTGCTCTATCACCAATCCCCTCTCTCTTAGCACTTTGTTATTCCCACTAATGTACCCCATCCCATCTCTATCCAAGTCTTACTAACCACACATTCCACCCTCCTATTCCAACTTGTATTACATCCTGAGCCTTATAATCCTCCTATTGCAACCTGACTGCAAATGTGACAACCCTGGTTAATCTTTATACTTCCTACTCTCCACTTCCAACTCCCTCTCTCTCAATACATTACAGTCCCACTCTCTCAGTACTTTACTCGCCTACTAATGTGCCCATTCTCTCTCTGTCTTCTACTCTCATTAACCCCTCACACCTCCCTTTATATTAACTTCTATTATATCCTTGGCTTTGAGGTCCTGTAAAACTGCTTGGTATAATAAAATATGTATTTTTTTACAAATTAGAAGACATATGTACATTGTTTTAAGGCATCATTTATTTGTTTGGACTACTGCACATAGGGAAAACCATTAGTGTTCATACTCTTAACAAAAGTCACCCCCCCCCGTCCCCCAGAATCCCACACTTATCAAGATGGATTAATCTAAGCAAGACTTGTGCTAATCTTTTAGGTAGTGCATCCATCCATAAAAACATTGTAGTCATACTGTAGTACAGATATAGGTCTGTAGGTTAAAAGGATTGGGCCTTTCCCCTTCTTTTAGAGTAAGTGTAATTCCCATGATACAAGATTTAGGTGTATCTTGACCCAGAAGCATCTGGTTGATTAATTTAATCTACATTTTATAAAAAATTGATCCTGACATTTTCCATCTGTCAGTCTACAACCCCATTCTTATTTTTGCACATGGATTCAGGGTGTCACTTCAACAGTGGCAATCATCTAGAACCAAGGTTTATATTGCCGGGGGGATAGCCCTCCCACGGTAGTTCTTTCACACCACACACTCACACCTATGTCCAATTTAGAGAGTCTAGTCCACCTACTGCATGTCGGAGTGTATGAGGAAACTGGAGCACCCGGAGGAAACTCATGCAAACACAGGGTACACACAGATGTAAATACATCTATAGGAATTCCTTCAATTCTTCGTGATTTCCCTGCCACTTGTACTTTTAAATTTTCTTCAATTCCCATTCTGAGTTATGAGTCATAGTAATTGCTCGGCCTGTTGATCTATTAGTTTTTTGGTAGGTTTAATTTGTCTAGAATAACAAATAGAAAACCTACAGTTTGATGTCCACATTTCACAAACCATCAAAAAAGTCCATAAAAAATGGGAACACTATACAGACACAAAAACTTTCTCTCAAAACAAGCGAAAATCTTCCTAGCCAAAACCCATCTATTGTCCACACTAATGTATGCAGCACCAATCCTTACCCATATCAGAAAACATGATCTTTGTAGACTTGTGACATGTTACAACAAAATTGCCAAGTTCGCTAATAACTGCACCTTCAGAACCCATCACTGTCAGGCTTTAAAGGAATTACAATGGCTAGAATTTCCCCAACTACTCAGTTACCATCAACTAATCATTGCCTACAATATTGTGAGACATCCTTATAGAACCCCAGCACAAAGTCACCTACTCACACCCTACAAATTAAATCGTCCTCTTTGCTCCACTGACAAATCACTCCTTTGTATCTCTAAGGCTAACAACACTGCAGTAAAGCACTATTCTCCCATAACATAGCTAAATCCTGGAATAACCTTCCCCCTACTTTATCTTCTGCCTCCACTATTACGCTGTTCAAAAACTCACTTAAATTACACTTAATGAATTCCTGGCTATGTCCATGCATTACCTAATCTTCACTGTTTCTACCACCCCAGATAGATTCATATCCAGTTATACCTACTGTAATTTTTCTACAGTATCAGGTATTATATTTTCTGCTCAAGTTTCTAATATTTATACTAGCTCATGCTAAACTTACACTAATTTCTGTAAGTAGTCTCTATCTGTATAGTCAGTTAAAATGCTTTAGTGTCAATTTCTGTTTCTGTATCGAAAGTTGTATTTTTTATCTAGTGTTAAATTTTGTTTTTGTATCGAACGTTGTATATTTATCTGTCAATTTTTTGCTTCTGTATAGATAGTCATATTGTTATCACATTGTACAACTATTTGTTTTTCTGTACTGAATGTGGAGCTTTTCTCCCCGGGCCCCCACTGTAAATGTACATGTGTCCAGTCGGACTATCCCAGTAAACAAATGTAAAATAAAATAAATAAAAATAAATAAAAATAGAATGTAAATTATACTTAATGACAGTTGAAGGTATTGCCCTTCTAGTGCATACAGAATTTTATGGAAGAAGTCCCTAAACACCCCACTGTTTTCCTGTGTGTCCTAGTAATTACATTTGTATTACTGTCCCAGTAGTAATTATCACTTCCTTTGCTCTTTATTCTCTGAGCTCGAGACCCAACAATTTCAATGCCTTCAGTATGCTAGCAAATTGCAATCATGTTACTGCATTTCTTAGAAAACATTTCTTCTCCATATTTCTTAATCTAAATCTTAGCAGATTTCAGTTGGTCTTCTTCTGTGCTGAGGCTGGTAAATTTTAACTGCAGGCTTCTTAGGTTTTCTGCTGTTTTTTTCATATCTCTGTACGTCATTTCTTTCTCTTTTACCTAGTATAATGGACAGTCTTTACTTTCAGTGTTTGCTTACAGTTATCTACGGTCATTTCCCCTACTACTTATAAGACATTTTGTAGTGTCTTTTTAAGCTAAACAATACATTTCTGATTTTCCAGTAGGTAGGGGGGACAATGCCAACCTATTCCCTTTAGTAGTCTGCTGAACACACAGACACATTTTTTGTTACATTCTCTCATTATAGTTTTTGAAGAATTGTGAATATGGTGCTTTTTAGTCTAAACTGGTAGAGATAATATTAGACAGTTCTTGCTCTGGATTTGCCTTAGCAGTACTCAGATGGTGCAGCGGTTAGCATTGCCGCCTCACAGCAAGAGGTTCTCTGGTTCAATTCTCAGCTGAGATGCCTTCTGTGCGGAGTCTGCATGTCCTCCCTGTGGTTGTGTGGGTTTCCTCCGGGTGCTCCGGTTTCCTCCCACATCCTAAAGACATGCTGCAGGTGGATTGAAAACTCAAAATTGGTCCTAGGTGTGAGTGTGTGTATGCGTGTGCCTTCTGTGGAAGGTTGGGCGCCAGGCTGGCATCTCGGCACTGTAAAACTCCACTGCCAATCATGAGCGGACAGGTGATCCGCTGTGGCGACCCCTAACCGGGAAAAAGCCGAAAGAAGAAGAAGAAGTACTCAGATATTCTCAGTGGTTATCTCTGCAAACACTGAAGCTGACCTCTCCCATGTTCTGGGATTGCCTTAACAGTTCTCAGATATTCTCAGTGGCTACCTTTGCAAACACTGGAGCTGCTCTGTCTCACATTCTCACACAACTGCATCACAGAAGCTGTTCACCTTCTCCTCTAGGCAAACATTGTACATTTTGACGGTAGACAGCAGTTCAGACTGTCTGATTAGCTGTACTGCATTCATTTTCCAGCAGGTGAACCTAAATCCTTTTAATAAATGTTTGTGGTCAAACAAGTATCTTTGCCTAATATGTTTGATTTCCGAAACTGTTTTTACAAACCTATGACTTGGAACAGAAACTTGTGAACTTTTTTTGTATACCCAGCTTAACCACATCTATTCCAATAGTTTTAGCTCAGTTCAGAATATGATTTATGTTTTATTAAGTTTATAGTCTCAGCATTTAAATTGTATGGTATTCTTCATTTGATCACTGCAGCAGTAGCCGTAGCTATATGGGTTGTATCTTGCTAAGGATACAACAGCCAGCCAACATCCAGAGCTTTCAGGGCACTTTCCTTGTGAGTCAGCTTGAGTTGAGCTAACTAAAAGTCAGGTTTGTGTGTAAAGCCCTTCTGAACTTCTAACTCTGTTCCATTGCTGGACAAATTAGTTCCCTCAGATGAAATGCTTAAGGACAAAAATGTATAGGTTGGAGAAGTTGTTGAATAAATATTAGAGGCTACAATTGGATAACATCTATTTTCAGGACTCTATCAGACTCCACTCTATACCTAAGGGTTTGAGAGGTTACAAGTTTCCGAACAGTCTGAAATTTCAGAGAGTTCTTTGCTGCACATGAGTTGTTGGAATTCTTTGACTGTACGGATATTGATTTAATGCATTTACTTATGGCACAATGTAAGGACTCTGAGCAAACTTGAAGCCAATGTAAAGGATTTACAGAATGTTATTTCATAGCTCTTGATGCTCCCTGTATTGGAAGACATTTATAATAGTGTGTTTCACCGGGTTGAGCTGTACTGTGAAACTATTCCTAGAAGATAGGAGAAGACATGACTGAGGGACATACTTAATTATGAGAGTAAGCAAGCTTACCCCTCTCCTTCCCAGACAGGTTGGCATTTGAAGACAGGACTAAACTCTTTGACTAATTACAGCTGTTTACAGAAAGACCAAGTAGTGGATTATCTGTATTTTCAGCCAGGAATCCAACAACAGAGGAGGTCACCAAGGGTTTTGGAGAAAAATCTTGTTTAATCTGTCAAACTTTGGGAACTACCTGGACAGGCGCAAGCAGTGTATTCAAACAGACCGTGTGGGGGAGGGCAGAGGATGGGTAGACCCTGTGGACAATAGCACAGTGACAAACAGGTACTGTTTCAACTAAGTTTGAGGGGTTTAAAATTTTTAAATACAGTGATTTGACTATTTCTAGCTGTTATGGCAGCTTATTTTTAAAAAGTTTTAGTTGTATACCCTTGAAGAAGTGTGATGTGGCTGATGCTGTTTTGGATGTTTTTTTCAAGGAAGCTTAACTTGAGTTTGATAATTTGAAAAAGAGCTTGCAAGGGTGGTACAGTGATGCTTTTGTGTTATAGGAAGAGCACTTAAAATCCCTCGTTTCTGCCACCCGTAGCTCTTTTTGAGAAGCTTTGTAAGTTGGGTATTAGATCTGTGGACTCTAATTACTGTAATTTGACTGTTAATGAAAAGACTGTAATTTGACTGTTAATGAAAAGACTGTTGTTTGATTTAAGTAACAACAGTGATATTTATATCATGAAATCTGAAAAAGGTGGTGATGTTATTATGGACAATCTTTTATGTAGTGGTAAAATGCTGATTTATTTATATAATGATAATTATTTTAGGACTGTGTCTATGAATGTAGCAAACAATGCTTATAGGCGGCTGTATTTGGTTTTGGATATGTTTTTGGATTATGGCTTTACATTGAAATTAGCTGGTTTTCTTAAGGTGAATAATCTTTTGATTCCATCTATATTTGGCATCCCAAGGGTGCACAAGTCTGTTGTGGATACCCTCGTTGAGACCAGTTGTAGCAGCTGGAGGCTCAAAGAGGCTGAAAGACTTAGCTACTTGCCAAATATGTTGACGAAAAATTTTATTTTTTTTTAATAACAAGGCCCATGTTTTAATTGACTCGGCATTTGTTGTGAAGTTTGGAGGAATGTGAATATAATGAAATGCTTTTTGTAGTTGTTGATGTTAAAGACTTGTTCCTAGTTATTCTTCCTTACACAGGTATTGAATGGTTTGTTGGTGCTTTAACATCTAGTACTACCCTGTCTCATGGTTTAATTATTATTTCTACTTTTATGAAAATGGTGCTACACAATAATTTTGTTCATTTCGAAGGTAAGCACTATAAACAGACCATGGGGGTAGCGATTGAGGCCTGTACACCACTGTTTGCTAATATTATTTTATGGTGGTGGGAGGTCATTTTAATTTTTACCTTGTAATGCAGGGAATTTGTGTGCAATTATCTTCATTATTTGGATGATATATTGCTGCTAAGGATGAAGTCATTGAATTTATTGACTGCGTGAACACCACTTTGTTTTTGTTTCGTATGTATGAGGTAGAAGATAATAGTTGCAGTTGTTTAGATGTTGCTGTTTATAAAACAAAGATGGTGAAAGATTTGAATCAAAGATTTTTAGGAAATTTACATATTCTTTAACAGTTACATTATAATTCACTAGTCAATACTCATACTGACAAAAAAAAAAAAGAATCTAATGAAATGGCAGTTGGTGAGGCTGCCCCATTTGGTAACAGATGACTTGTGTTTTGAGAAGGAATTCATTTTGAAGGACATGTTTCTGAGTAGGAAATACCCAACATTGATGCTTGTTAGTTTGGCTAAATATCTTTTGAGTAATAGGTACAGACTTTACTATCCAGTTCTTCGATTTCCTGATATTTTTAGTAACAAAACTAAAAATTATCACATTAGGAATAAAGTTATGGTTTTGACATATAGTAATACTAATAGTCAAGTTACAAACATAATTGATAGAAACTGGAAGGGTATTTTTCAGACTAATCCCAGCATAGTATATAAGAAGAGTAAAAAATTATTTTGAAAGGAACAAAGAGGGAAAATTATGGAAGAGTGGTGGAAAAAAACAGAATGAAAAATGTGGGACGTGCCCACTGTAGGTACATAAGTGATAGAATTAACATCACAATAGGAAATTACTGTAGGATTATTAGTACCAACAGTAAGCATGGCTGTACACAAAGGAGGTAGTCTATGTAGCTGTTTGTATATCTTGTCCTGCTTTATATGTGGGTAAAAATGAGCATCAGCTAAGGAGCAGGATACATCCACATGTATATGGTATTAAAAATGAGATTGTAGAAATACCCTTTATAGGCATCTTCAGCTGTGTAAGAATTATAAAAAGTTTGTATTTTATATTTTGGAGAAGGTTATATGCAACATAAGAGTTGGGAATTGGTCTTCTTGTTTAGAATACAGGGAACTGTACTGGCAGTGACTCAGTTGTCAGGTATTAATGGCAAAGTTTCTATAAGTAGCTTTTTGGCTCTACAGGCCAAGAAATTGTAAATTAGAAATTGTAACTTTATAAAATGTTTTTAGGTGGTTAGGTTATTTATTTCATGATGGTTTTAAGTATTCTTTGTATTGTGTTATGTATAGTTGTTTATATTTTATTTTAATATAAATGTATCTTTAACCTGTGGGGAATATGTGATGGTTGGTTTGTTCCTGGTTGTCTGTGGTTAGTCAGGTACTAGTTCATAGGTTCATAGGTGTTTACTAGGCTAACAATCACAAGGGCCTTTTTAAGCCTAGCCATGCATCCCAAATCTCTGACAAGTTCTGATACCCTTGATAAGTGTAAGCATGGGCCTGGGAGATGAACCATTTACAGGTTACCTGTGTCCATTAGAGACATAGGTGCCAATGAATTTCTGGTCTCCCATCCAGTTGTCCAAGTTGCACTTGAATTCGGTTAGGGAGGAACTTTGCTTCACATGGATGGGGAACCTGTTCCATAGACAGGGTAGTCTCTGGGATACATACTAGTCTTTCCAGCTTATATCACAGGCAAGGTTTAAGTTTTTAGAACGGGTAATTCTGGTGCTGTTTTGTGGATATGCTGGAGGTCCATCAGAGTGGGGTCTGACAGTGCTCAGGATGCCAGGCATAGCTCTCCTCTCAAAAGCCTGTAGGAGACAGAATACTGGGATATGGCCTTGAGACAGTCTGCATAGGACATTTTACTTATGCCCTGTATTCTTTTAGTGAGGAACCTGTGGAAGTTCCAGTTGTTGGATATGCCCAGCTATGTACATACCAAAGGGGGCATTGTACTCAGTGATAGGTCTGATGAATGCTGAATACAGTGAAACAATGACTTCCTTGGACTTTGATGCCTTACCTTTGTTTATAAGTTGTGCAACATGGAATGATTTCCTCACCACTGTAGACACATGATGATCAAAGGTTAGATTTCTATGTGTGTTCCTAAGTCCCTGACTACTAGGTCAACTCTAAGGGGTGTGTTGTCAATATGATAGTTACCAGGGATGAATGACTTCCCAAAGGATACTATTATGCATTTCTTGGCATTTAGGTTTAGTTCATGGCTCTGTCATCGGTTGTTTGTGTGCGTCAGCCCTCCTGGAGAACATTTGTGTCAGTGTGAGATTCAGTGCCAGCTCCTAATTTGCAATCATCTGCAAATTTAGTCAGCCAGAGACCACTGACATTGGCCTTGACATCTGAGAAGTAAATTCCAAAAAGGAGTCCAAGGACTGATCCGTGAGGGACTCCACTTGTGACTGGCCTCTTTGTATAGGTGGACTCCCCAATTCTAACTTCCTGGGTCCTGTCTGTCAGCCACTTGGCTATCCACTGGGTGACATACGGGTTTGTACCTTTGTACCTATCCTCTTCAGTTTGTCAACAATGCCCAAGTGGGGTATTGTGTCAAATGCTGTGGCCATGTCAGGGTAGGCAGTGTGAACGATTTTGCCCTAATCCATTGCTTTGGTGACTTTCTCAAAGAAGTCCACCCGGTTGAGTAGGCATGATCTGCCCTTGATGAAACCAAACTGGGTTGGGTCCAGTGTCTGAAGATTTACTATATCTCTGTTGATCATCTCCATGATAATTCTTTCCATGACTTTACATATAAGAGTAGTGAGACTTATGGGTCTGTAGTTTCCAGGGTCTGTAGATGGCCCAACTTTGTGCAGAGGGATGATTGTTGCCTTTCTCCATTCATGAGGCATTAAGCCTGATTGGAGGCTACAGTTAAATAGTAATTCCAGAGTATATGATAGGTCACGTTTCATGCTATTTTGAAGGCATTCGGGGGTATTGTCTGGGCCCATCAATGCAGTGTTCTTGGTCTTAGAGAGAGGATTAAGGACCTGTTCCCTAATGATAGTAGGGGGAGTTATATTTGATGATATTTCCTGAGAGAAGGTTGAGGGGGAGAGACTAGTAAAGTTGGAGCTGAATTTATCAGCCAGAAGGTTTGCTATATCTTCTGGCTCAGTATAGGTGGCTCCATTTACAGTGAGCTCTGCACACAATGGTGTACTGCCTTTGGGGTTGCGGACATAGCTAAAGAATGCTTTGTGGTTGTCCTTGGCCTGGGAGGCCAAACTCACCTCAAATGTGGCTTTGGTAGATTTTATTTGACCTCTGAGTTGTTTGTTTAGTTTGATGAGAGTGCTTTTATCCTGCTGGGTGTTGCACCTCCTATTTTTTGCCATGATTTTCTTCCTCCTGCTATACAGCTGATTAATTTGGTGATTCCACCAGGGTGGCTTGTTTTATGAGTTAGTTCTGTACTTCTTCCTGGTGGGTACAGCTGTAGTTAAACATTACGGTTAGACTGTTTGTACATCTGATGAGCTTCTGTTTTAAGATAATGAGTGAAAGCACTAACTGCTTTATTATTTTTGCATTGAATTGTATCCTGTAAAAATTATTCTTGAGTCATGTTTTTATTGTGTTCCCTTCAGGGGAAAAAAAGCAGATAGACTTTATAAAGTGTCTCAGTTGTCTGTGTTTATACACTCATCCCAGATCTGAGCACCCAGCTACTGCTTTTGCGAACAACTGCTGGTAAACATATGGATATTACTAATCCCTCTGATTCTGACAAGGATGGGAAGTCCTTTTTTTTTGTTCGACTTTAACATCATATTACCATACCACCTCCCTAGTGCCCCACATCCACGTAGAGTCTATCTAACAACTTTCTCCTAGCCCCCATCTTTCCAGACTTACTCTTGTATTGCTGGGGCCAGTTATGGATCCTAAGAGCATCCTGTATGCTTGACCATCTTTGTATCCCTGGTTTTTTTTTTTTATTAATTTTACTTTTATATGGCCTATTCACTCCCTTCCCCACCTCTCTATCACTTTGACTACATCTGAGGGCAACTCCCCTCTTTGGAGTTTTCCTACCCTTAGAGAGTGTCATTGACAAATGACTTCCCACCCAGGATGGACACCCATCCCTCCTTTCTACTCTATCAGTCACCTGAGTCACAAATTGAATCTGGATCACCTGGGCCGTAGTCAGTTTTATCCCTGTATGCCACTGGAGCAGCTGGATGGGAAGTCTTTTGACAAAGTTGGGGAAAAGGTGCATTCATCTGCAACACCTGTTTTTAGAATTCTTAGCTGTCAAGCTGATATGTTGAAGTTTATGCTTGCCACTTGTGAGTGCATGAGGAATATCTTGGTGTGTGTTTCCTGTTGTGAGGATAAATCTGCTGTGCAACTTAGTGTCTTCTGTGTTTCAAGTGACTACTCAATGTTTGAAATGTGCTTATGATTCTGCAGATGCCACTTCCAATGCTGCTGCCAGTGGAACTGTTATGAGTAGATTTGCCTGGCTGCATTCTCAAATCATCCCAAAGGATATTAAAAATGAGATTTTGAATTCTACCCTGGAGAGAGAAAACTCGATCTGATGATGTCATTTTCATTCATTCCTCAACAAATGGGCTCGGCCAACCCTCAGATCTACTCGGACGCTTTTTCCAGCTCATGGAACACTGAAATTCTCAAGCTTCTCCCTTACCCATAATGCACTAGTCTCCTACCATACCACAGATCTTGTTTGCTGCTTTTGCATACGGATGCAGTCACTGTTAGCTTTCGAGCAGTAGTAACTTTTTGTGAGTAAAAATATACATTTCTTTATCTTCTTAGCTTTTTCTTAGTAAAGTTTTTTTTCTATGTATCCTCCCTTGCCTTTTCTACACTTTTTCTACAGTACTGTAGTTGGTATTTTCCCTTTCCTTTTTTCGCCCTTATACATTTAAGATATCTCTTTCTTTTACTATTGTTGGTAATACTTTCTCTTTATTTTTCGCTGTCTGTTTAAAAAAAAAAGTTATAATATTAATTTTTCTTTATTCTTTTACAATAGATATGGCTAAGAAACCCCCTGGATTTAAAAAATTTACAGCCTATGGCCATAAAATTCCATGGTCAGATGCACATGCTATGTGTGTTTGTTTAGGCCTGCCCCATTTAGATTTTGCTGTGATATTTCTAAGGATTTTAACACTAGGGTCCTTATTGAGATTAAAGGGCAGATGTTCTCTGTGTTTCACTGTTGCAGTCATCACATTTGGGTTATCCCTGCCAGGGTAGCCCTCGGCTGGCCCGAATACCAGAGACTTAGTATTTCTGCGTAGGCTGCTGTCACTTGAGGACTGACATCAGGTCGTCAGTAGTATAAAGTCAGGCAGCCGAAGCCATTACATCAGTCTTTCTTGCCGTGCAGCCCAAAGCAGAAGCAGTTTGCATGAGTGCCAGTCGGCCGCTACCTGAGTTTTCGTTTCGGAATTGAAGTTGAAGTCTTCTAAAGCTAAGTACCCCATTGGGGATCCTTTTTTCTTGCACTAACCGATGTCAGAAAAGGTTAATAATTGTCTTGCCTGTGGAAAGCAAATACCACACCGAAACTTCCACTCTTACTGTGTAACTTGTCTAGGGCCAGACCATGACGTCCCTTGTTATCGCTTCTGTGCTTTGTTCAATGTCAGAACTATCCATTGTCGGGCCCTTATTGTAGCCAGATATTTTTGTTTACAAACCTCGAATTCTGTTATGGCTTTGGTAATCCATCCAACAACATATCTTCCGAAAAAGCGTAAAGATGAAGACAGAGACAGAACGCACAGGTCCAAACCTACCGACGACGCTTCCATTAAGGTAGTCGTCAGTCCTCCAGTACTCAGTGAGGTGCTTTCGCAGACCCTGATGCCCACTTCAGTTGATTCTCAGGCTGCTACCGAGACCCTTTCGGAGTCTGGTATGCCGCAAAACTCTTCTTCGTCTAAGGATCCTGCGGTCGTTTCTACCTTGGATGGGTCCGGAGCCACTAAGTAGGCACTGGCTTTTGAGGAAGTCCTTCGCACCACCAAATCTCAACACAAACCGACGTCCTCTTTCGCAACTACCGTTCTTTCAAAAACAACTGAGTTCCTTAGGCGTAGAGTTCGAACCACACCCAAGAAACCGACTACCCACACTCAGACACCTGCTTCCTTGCTCAGTCTCAAATACTTAAGATGGCGGAAGGCCTTATCATGCTGACCAGGGGAAGCCAAGCTACCCTCTCAAAAAGGAAAAGAGATCTGTTCCCCAGTACTTATGTCTGACCAAGAGTCAGATGAATCTGATGCATGTGACTATGAAAACATACAACCCCTCTCCACTTATGAGGATTGTGATGCAGAGGATTCCATTCCTTCAGCCTCTCCCCCAGAGGGTTTTCCTTTGGGGAAATCCTGCATACTTTAAGGGAGCATTTCCAATGGGAGAGTCAGGACTACCCTCAGTCTAAAAAGTGACTCAGGAAATTCCTAGATCTTCCACAACATAGACCCTTGACCATCCCACTAGTCCTGGATGTGGTGGATGATGTTTTCCTTGAATCCAGCTTGACTCCTGATACCCTACCTCCTGCTCCCAGAAAAACTGACAGGTACTACAGAATCCCTGACTCTCACAAATATCTTTTCAAAAATCCTACAACTGACCCTGAGGTCATTTCTCAAGGGCCAAAAGGGATTAAAGCAACCTCTGCTAAGAATCCCACACCCTCAGACAGGGATTCCAGAGCATTGTACAGATGGGGTAAAAAAGTATACACCTCAGCTACTCTTGCTATCAGGGCACTAAATTGTCAGTTCCATATGCTTAAACATCAACAACATATCTTGGAACTCCTTAAGCAAAAAAATTCTTCCTTTCCTGCTTGGGCAGAATCTAAAGATCTACAAGACTGAATGCATTCTGCAAGTCAAGTAACTAGACATACTTTGCACTGTGGTTTTGATGCCGTAGAAGCTTCTTGCAGGGCAGCAGTCACTGGATCTGTCATTAGAAGACATGCATGGCTTAAGGAACAACCCCTGCCAGACCATGTCAAATCTAAATTGTTGGATGCCCCCTTGCACAAAGATAACTTATTTGGCACTAAGGCAGAAGAGATCTTAAAAAAGATGGCCGAAAAAGCAAAATCTATGCAAACAGTTAAAGATTTATTATAGGTCCAGCCCCCTAGATTCAGCAGGCATTGCCCTTCCAAGCACTGGTCCTTTCCTGCTCCAAGTAAGCAGGCCCAGCCTAGGCCCCGTAGAAACAGACCCCCCAGACAGCAGCCCCAGAGAATGCAGAGATCTAAGCAGTGGACTACCTCCACTTCAAAACCAGGGAGTTCTAAGCCACCCCATTATAAGAACTCACAATGACTCACCTTCTCCAGACCTCCCCTTTGCCCACCTTCACTTACCTCTAGGAGGAAAACTCTCCTTTCACTCAAGCAGCTGGGCCACCATTACCAAGGACCAATGGGTTCTGAACATTGTGTCTCAGGGATACAAATTCTCCTTCCACACCCTTTCAACCTCAGAAGGCTTCCCAGATCTTCCACCAAATCAGTGGACAGAGGCTCAAAAGCAAATCCATTCCCTGTTCTCTATGAGGGCAGTAGAGCATGTTTCTGCAGAACAGATAGGCCAAGGCTTCTACTCCAGACTTTTTCTGGTACCCAGAAAAGAGGGCATCTGATGCCCCATCCTCAATCTCTCCATTCTAAACACCTTCCCGATGATCCGAAAATTCAAAATGTTCACCCTGCAGCAGCTGCTGCCCATGCTCCCAAGGACGCTTGGCTAGCCACCCTAGATCTAAAAGAGGCCTACCTCCACATTCCTATAAGGCAGTCATGCAGGAAATATCTCTGCTTCAGGGCAGGATCTCAACACTTTCAGTTCTCTGTGCTTCCCTTTGGCTTATCTACTGCTCCCAGAGTTTTCACAAAATGCCTGGCTCAGGCCATTGCCTTTTGCAGGCAAAGAAATATTCAAATTTACCCCTACTTAGACGACTGCCTTATTCAGGCAGACAGCCAGGAAAAGCTGCTCAAGCACCTGGCCTTTGTAAAGACTCTGCTAACCTCCCAAGGGTACACAATCAACAAAAATAAATCAAAATAGGTGCCCACCCAAAGGATAATCTTCCTGGGAGAAAGTTTGGACACAGCATCCCAGATGGCAGACCTTACACCAGAGAAACAAAGTTTCCTCACAACCTACTTCTCTCAACTGGCCACCAGGCCCCAGCTTTCTGCAAGGAAAATCCTGCAAGCTCTGGGGTTCATGGAATCTTGCATACTCCTCATTCTATATGCCAGACTGCATATGAGGAAACGTCAATGGTACCTAAAGAGTCTTTGGTGTCAACATTCTCAAGACCTGGAAACCCTTCTACCTATAATTCCTTGCCTCAGAAAATAATTTCTTTGGTGGGCAACAGCATGCTCCCACAAGGGACTGCCTTTCTCCCCACACCCCGCCGCCCACACCCTCACCACAGATGCATCAGACTACACTTGGGGTGCACACCTGGACAGCAGGTGCATACAGGGCCAATGGAGCCCACAGCAAATCCCCCTGTACATCAGTCAACAAGGATGATGGCTGTGCAGCATGCCTTAATAGCTTTCAAACCCCTTCTCTCTCCAGGGGTTCTCCTGATCAAAACAGACAACACCACTGTGATGTGGTACATCAACAAGCAGGAAGGGACTCACTCCTACCCTCTATGCAGGCTGGCCATGACTCTTTGTCTCACAGCCTCTTCTATGCAACTACACCTGTTAGCACAATACCTACCAGGCTCTCTCAATTCCCTGGCAGACCAGTCAAGCAGAAACCTTTTGGACTCATACGAGTGGCAACTCAACAGAAGTACCTTCACCTTAATAACTCAGAAATGGGGAACCCCGAAGGTTGACCTCTTTGCCTCCCACACCAACCATCAGCTCAGCAAGTTCTTCACCAGGGAGCATCACTGTATGGCTTGGAAATTGGATGCCCTGTCCTTCCCTGGGTCAACCTCTCAGTCTGTGCCTTTCCTCCCCTACCTCTCATCCCCGGGTACTGCTAAAAATAAGGGAGAAAAAAACAAGGACCATTCTAATAGCTCCAGACTGGCCCTGACAACACTGGTACCCCTTGCTGCACAGCTTGCCCCACTGCCTCCATGGCATATATTCCTCAGATTCCAAACCTCCTAACCCAGAGGGAAGGGGAATTCATGCATCCCCAATTGCAGACACTCAGTTTGGCAGCTTGGCTTATTCCCTAACCCTGAACCAATCTGCCATCTTCAGTAAACAGGTTCTGGATGTTATCTATGAGGCCAGACACCCTAGCAGAAGAAAGTCTTATGCAGATAAATGGAAAAGGTTCTGCACCTGGATCCAGGCTAAGGGGGCCAATACGGCACAGCCCTCCATCCCTCTTATCCTGGATAACTTAGCTGACCTACTACACAGTGGTCTCTCTTTCGCCTCTATTAAAATTCATGCTGCTGCTATTTCTGCTCATTTTCCCACTGAGCAGCCCCTTTTGTCACACCCTTTGATCAAGCAGTTCCTCAGAGGGGCAAGCAACTTGAACTTGGGACCTTAACTTTGTCCTGGAAAAGCTCACCCTGCCTCCTTTCGAACCAGCTTCTTCTGCAGAGCTAAAATGTATCTCCTGGAAGACAGCATTCCTTCTGGCCATCACTTCAGCCAGAAGAGTCTCACTGCAAGCACTCACGGCTTTGGAACCCTTCATCATCTTCCATGCAAACCGGGTATCCCTCAGAACTAACCCATCCTTCATGCCCAAGGTGGTGTCCAGTGTGGCTCTCAACCAATCCATTCATTTGACCACTTTCTTTCCTAATCCCTAGAAAAAGGTGGAAAGGATTCTTCACTCTCTAGATTTGCACAGACAGCTCAGATACTATCTGGACAGGACTAAGTCTGTCAGAAAGTCTGATCAATTGCTGGTTAGCTTTGCTACAGGGGCAGAAGACAAAGCCATCTCCAAGCAAACCATTTCCAAATGGATAGCACACTGCATCCATTTCTGCTACAAACAGCATGGTAAGCGTCACCAAGGGAGTCAGGACACAGTCTACCAGAGCAGCCTCCACCTCTGCAGCTTTCCACAGAGGAGTCCCCACCAGGGACATCCTGGAGGCTGCCACCTGAACATCTGTTCACACTTTTACCAAGCATTACCACCTGCCTCTCTTCCCCAAATCCAGGGCAGGGTTTGCCTCTGCAGTCTTGCAGGGCATCCTAGCCAGCCCCTAGCTTCCTTGACTGCCTCCATCCATTTCCTCAGCTTTGGAAATCTACCCAAATGTGATGACTGCAACAGTGAAACACGGAGAACATAGTGCAGTTGTGTACACTTACCATAAATGTAGATATTCAAGTGTATTCATTGTTGCAGTCCTGGTTTCCCTCCCTCCGTCCCCCTTTTTTCTCTTTCTCCTTTTTTACCTTATCTTCCTTGTTGTTCTCCTTTCCTTACAAGGGACATATTGGTATTTATTTTCCACTGGTGGGGTTCTTCCACCAGAACCTGGCCTCCTACTTTGGGGGGTCCTGATAGATTAGGGCAAGGAAAACTGATGTAATGGTGTCGGCTGCCTGACTTTATACTACTGTCGACCTGACATCAGTGATCAAGTGACAGCAACCGACGCAGAAATACTAAGTCTCTGGTATTTGGGCCGGCCTAGGGCTACCCTGGCAGGGATAACCCAAATGTGATGACTACAACAGTGAATGCACTCGAACATCTACATTTATGGTAAGTTTACACAACTGTACTTTCCCTGTGCTTTCTCCTATTAACTTGGTGCACTTGGGCATTCTGAGGCAGTGTAGCAACTGCCTCATGTACACAGAGAACCCTCTCCTCTTACCTCCCAACTCTCAGACTTGTGAGAGATGCAGTTATATCACCAAATTGAAAGCTATGCACTCTCCAGCCAAGACTGGACTAGCTGGTCAAGAGGAGAAGGTCAACACCTGCTCCACGCCACATGGAACACATAGCCCTACAGAACACCTACCATCACAGCTCTCACATAAAAACACAACCAACACACCCACCTTCACGGAGGCTCTCAATAGAGATTTACCCAAACAGCAGAGCCCTCCAAGATAGAAACACACTCGACCACCACAACACAGCACAAACCACAGGACACATAGCTCACCTCCACAGTGTGCCCCTCAACGTAAGCCCCTAAGGCTAAACATCTTGCCCAATACACTAATCATAGGTGCGTCAATAGTGAGGCACACAGATGTCCCACTCACTAGGTTGAATAAGGAGAAGGTAACAGTCAACTGTCTGTCAGGTGCCAGAGTCCAACACATAATACACGCACTCAGGTCACTCCACAACAAGTACAAGTATGACTTTGTCATTGACCGTGTGGGTGTGAATGACCTGAGACACACCTCCTTGGACTACATGAAAAGAGACATGGTGGAGCTCTTGGATTATGTGGCCCAGGCAGGTGTAACCCTAGCCCTGAGCAGTATCCTTCCATCAGCAGAATGATACCACAGTACAAACAAAAAATGATTGACCTCAACAATTGGCAAAGTTTCTGGTGTCGTTCTAAGGGGATCCAGTATCTGTCTGCTTGGGATGACATGATTGACAGACCTTGATGCTTTGCCAGAGATGGCATGCATCTGTCACCCCTTGGTTTCTGGATACTGGCTACGGTTCTTGCCACCCCTGTAGTGTCTTTTTTAGGCAGTGTTCCAAAGACCAAATTACCAGTGTAACAGCTATAAATAAATGCAATCTGAGGGTCATGCTGCTCAGTGCTAGAAGTCTAAATCTCAAGATGCACTTGCTCGAAGCACTCCTCAAAATGGAGAATATCGACATTTGTGCTGTAACAGAGACCTGGTTTAAAGCAGCAGAAATCACCCCTGCACTATCAGGCTACAACTCATTCCACACCTTTCGGCCCCAGAATATGGACCGAAGCTGCAAAGGTGGTGGTGTCTCCATTTTCATAAAGGATATGCACACCTCCAGATTAGTACCCCAGCATAAAGCATCTGAGATACTTCAGGTGCAACTAACATTGTGTAAGATGGTGAGCCAGGTCATAGCCTGCTATAGGTCCCCAACCATATCCCAGAACTCTCATTCACATGTTCTTAAGCACCCTGGAATCTGTCAGGGTCCAACCCAACACTGTCATACTAGGAGACTTCAACTACCTCTCCGTCAATTGGGAAAACTACTCAAGCACCAATACACTGGCCCAACACTTCCTGGAATTCATCAGTTCCAATGCCCTGGACCAGCTCATTCTGACTCCCACTAGAGGAAGCAACATCCTTGACCTGGTTATTACTAACATGGGCGACCATTGGTCTACACCAATAGTCAATCAATCCCTGGTCAGATCTGACCATAAACTAATCACCATGGAAATCCACATCTCACCCACATCCACCGCAAAGGTAACCACCTTGAAAAACTTCACCAAAGCTGACTTTGGGCTCCTAAAAACAGAGGTGGCTAACTTCATGGCACCCCTGCCAATGGAAAATAGCTGCATGACTGCTGAATCATACACCAGTGCCCTGTACGAACATACACATAAATGCATGGAACTAGCCGTACCCAACAGAACCAAGACACTCTCCTCCAAAAAAAAGAAAGCCAATCTGATGTCTCCCTGCCATTAATAAATTCTACAACAGAATGAAGAAACTGTTGCAGAAAAAGGTGAAGTCCCAAGACTGGAAAAACTCCCTTATTAGCCTCAACAAAAAATAGAGATCCCTCATCAAATCCTCCAAAGCCAGCTATGAAGGCAGAATTGTGGTAGACACTAAAAACAATCACAAAGCCTTCTATAGTTCTATCAAGAACCTCCACGGCAATACCCAGATTTGCTCTGAGTTACTGCACAGTGGTACCTCCTATACTGAGCTGACAGATTCAGTGCTAACTTTACCCCTCTCTCCCCCCTAAAGGACCAGTCACAATACTGGAAGAATGCCAGGCTCCCAGCATTACTACAGCACAGGTTAAAGCTGTCTTGTCCAAGGCCAAGAATACAGCTTCCATGGGACCTGAAAATATCTCTGGCTGTGTTCTACATGAACTACAAAGTGAACTGGCACCACATCTGTGTACCCTGTTCAGTCACAGCCTCACCTCAGGCTTTGTCCCTACCGAATGGCGCACTGCTACAGTTATCCCTCTATAAAGGGGGAGAGACTACAGACCCTGGGAATTATCGCCCCATTAGCCTGACGAGTCTGATATGTAAAGCTGTGGAGCACATCATCATGGCCCTGAATAACAAAGATATATGAAATCTCCAAACTCTAGACCCCACACAATTTGGCTTTGTGAAAGGCAGATCATGCCTGATCAACCTGGCTGACTTCTTTGAGTCAGTCACCAGGGCTGTGGATGAAGGTAAGGCAGTGCATACAGCCTGCCTCGATCTGGCCAAGGCCTTGGATACCATTCCTCACTCGGGAATTATTGATAAACTCACCAAACTAGGCAACAACCCCTATAGCATTAGGTGAGTTGCAAATTGGCTCACAGATAGAACACACAGTGTGAAAGTAGCAGACTCTAAGTCAGACTCCCAACCAGTCATGAGTGGTGTCCCACAAGGATTGGTCCTGGGTCCTCTCCTGTTTGGTATGTACTTCTCAGAAGTTCATGCCAACACAAAGGGACTCTGGCCAACCAAGTTCACAGACGACTGCAAGCTGGGAGCCATTATTAACTCCCCAAGTGATGCAGACATCCTACAGAAAGGCCTCACTGAGACCAGTGACTGGTGTTGAAACCATGGCCTTAAGCTTAACGCCAAAAAAATCTGTTGGCATCCCCTTTGGTAAAAACTCAGTTCCCACTAATTACCACTAATCAATGGGAGCCCACTGAACACTGAAAGCATTATAAGAGATCTGGGGATGCAGGTTGACAGCAACCTTTCCTTCAACCACCACATTGCCACTCTGGTCAGAAAGTCCTTCTATGTGGCATAGTTCATTACCAAGAGTTTTGCATCCAGAAAGAAAGAGGTGATCGTCTCTCTCTACTCTTCTCTCATTAGACCAATCATAGAGTATAATGCCCCATTTGGCATGTACCTCACTAGATACTTGCAACAGCTGAAAAGGCCACAGAGATACCTCACAAAGAGGATCCTAGGCATTAAACACATGTCCTACACAGACAGACTCAAAGGACTCCAGCTGTTTGCTGTCTCATATCGCCTACTTAAAGGCAGTCTCTGCTTGACTTACAAAGCCATGTCTGACCCAGCTCTGTTAGAAATGCTACATCTAAAGAAATCCCAATCCCTTCGCACCACATGCCCCAGAGACCTCAACCTCATTACCACAATCAACAGATCATGATGGAGAGACAGGTTCCTCACCCAGAGACTGCCCATGCTGTGGAATAGACTTCTCATACATGTCAAGCAGAGCACCTCACTGTCCCTCTTCAAGAAAAATCTTGATGAGTGGATGGATAATAGAAAGTTCACCTTGGGGATCACTCCAGTGGCTCTACTTGATAGAGGCACTGGGAACTAACATTGGGTGGCACGATGCCGGTTCACTTCTATGGACTAGGCTTGTAAAGGCTCCAGGGCCATTAGCCTACTACACACCTACAAACCTATGAGTGCAGAAATAAACTGATTTTGAGAGGATTACTGCCTTCAGAATCCTCCGATACAGCATCTGGAGCTCAAACCCCTAAAATATTACCAAAAAGAGGCTACAGAGTGTTCACTTCACCGTAAAAGTTCTTCAGCTCCAGGTTCGGAACCACCTCTAAAATTTTCAAAGCCTTCAGATCCAATCTGTTCAGATCCAAAAATGAAATCCCTTGGTCCAACTAATTCAGATCCAAAAACTATGATGAAAGTTTCAGATCTGACCCCCTTGGATCCGATGAAGCATAAGGACAAGTCACCTAGGATCCAATTTCCTCTGAGCCTGGATCTGATATCTTCTCATCTCCCATCCCCTTTTCTGGAAAGGTGTCATCATTCTAGGGCCTCATCAATAGCTTCTTCTCGTTCCTCCAGAAGTCTGACTGAAGAAGACGTGGACAGGATGATGAGGAAATTCCTTCTGGCACAAATTCAAATTGGGGTTTTCCTGGCTCCTACCCCATCAGGTCTGGAGACCTTCATGAGTACTACCCCACCTATTCTGTCTCCTTCTCTGATCTGACCTTTGGTTTCAGAGCAGTTGGATACGAGAATCCCAAATCTGTCCATATCGGATCTGAAGATCATTGTATCTTCTATGCTGATACCTTCTCTTAGTGGACCAGCTCCGAGCATGTTGGAGCTGGATGACTCTTAGATCCATAGAGTTGGTGCCAGGTTCAATGTGTTGGAGTTGACTCTGAGGTTGTCGGAGCTGTCTGTGGCCCTCGGAGCCTTAGTGTTGGACAGCTTGGCTCCAACCCCTACCTCTAGTGTTTGCCTATGGGGTCGTAAGGCGCCGACAATCCAGAAGCATGTCTTGTCAGAGCTATCTGTCTATTTCGCTCCGAGGCATTCTGTTTTCAGGGTAGTGGAGAGATTTTTCTTTACTCCAAGGGAAAGGACGCATCCAGCCTCCTTGACTCTTACTTCCCAGACGCAGTTGTCTTTGTGTATTGAGCCTCAACTTCCTGCACCACTGGGACAGCCAGCCTAAAGTCTCTAGGATACCCAGCAAGGTATATCAGTATCTTCTGGTACTTCTCTGGAACATTCTGCCAAAGAATTCCCTATGAAGAGAAAATGCTTAGACTTTGTTCAAGAGTCTGTCATGGAAGATACTGATTTTGATGAGGGGGAAGGGTCCCCAAGATCACCACCTGATGACGTCTCCTTTGGAGACATACTAGAGATCATCAAGCAAAGGGGTGGCTGGTCTACTGACATCCCTTCCCAAGAAGAATCAGTATTCCTGGAAGCTTTGGGGCTGACCCATGTACCTCCTGGGTGACTCCACCTGACGATGAGCTCATTGATTTGATCTCTCAATGGGCATGGAAGGAACATGATTCCATTGAGCTGATTCCCAAGAGACCAGACCAGATCCTGGGACCACTCAATGATAGGAAATTTTGGAGCAAAGGAGTACTAGTTGATGTCATGGCCATAACATTGGCCACAAAAATGGAATTTGCAGTACAAAGTTCCCCTTTTCATCCCCCTTACACAAAGGTTGTTAGACAGATTTGGGAACCATGTATGTGCTTCCGCAACTTTTGCACTTCAGTCACTGAATTATTAGGCAAACTTCATCAGACTCCAGAGGGATTTGATTAAAGAACTTACCAAATCCCTCTCTGGGACCATTACTTATGAGGCAGAGAGTTCGATTGGCTTACAGTTGGCTACTGTACAGTCTATTTCAGTTTTGTCCATGAGGCGGTATCTCAAGGATGGGAGGTTCAGGCATTTCCATTAGGCGATATGCCTGGATGTGCCTGTGTGATTTTGTGGATTTGCCAATGCTCCCTTTGAAGGAATTTCTTTATTTGGCCTCAAAGTTAAAAGCATACCACACTGTCCAGGTGTAAGCAGGAAGGTAAAACCCTGTCTGCTGTGGGTGTATATTTTTTGCATCCTGTAAGGAACTTTTCTAGGAATCAACGAGGTGGTCAGAAATGTGTCTCAGGAAGTCCCAGGGTCCCTTCCAAGAGCCACGTGGAGACAGTTCCCCCAGGGGCAGACAGGGCAACTGTAATGGAAGACACCACCCAACAGAGGAGGCCTGCATAAAACAAGTGTCTAGAGATATTTTCTCTGACAGATCCTACCAGTGCTCCTGAAAGGATGCCTAATTGTCCACATTTGGAGGCAGTCGGTAGTTGTTTATCACTGAACCAGAGAGCCTGGCTAGAGATTACAAAAGATTCACGGGTGCAGAGGATTACTTCCAAAGGTTATATAATACCCTTTTCCCTAACCCCCTAACAGTAAATAAAATTCTCGATGTTCCACCCAGTCAGAGGAAAGCAGTAACACTAGAAATAAAAAAGCTGCTAGAAAAAAGTGATCCCAGAGGTCCCCCAGACCAGAAAGAGTCTCAAACTTACTCAAGATTCTTTTTAGTGGCAAAGAAAATAATGGACTGGAGACCAGTTGTGGATCTCAGCAATGTGAACAAGTTGACTCAGTACAACCACAGTTCATTCTGCCTTTCTGCAAAAGGACGACTAGATGTGCTCAATAGATCTTTAGGATGCATACTATCATATAAAAATGAATAGATGATCCAGAAGATTCCTACACTTCTGGCTGGAAGCCAGTCACTACCAATTCAGAGCATTGACATTTGGGCTTACTACAGCCCCTAGGGTATTCACCAAATGCATGGCAGTAGTGGCAGCACACTTGAGACTGCAAGGATTCTAGGTGTTTCCCTGCTTAGGTGACTGCTCTGACCAGGCATCATCTGATCAAAGCACGAGATTATGTACTACAGTTATGCTTTCACCTGGGAATTACTATCAATCACAACAAATCCCAGCTAGAACCAACTCAAATATTGGAGTTAATCGGAGTGTTGTTCAACATAGTATCCTTGACAGAATCCCTTCCTTTATTAAGGGTACAAACCATATGATTCCAAGTCAAAAATATCATCTAAAATTCTTCTCTCTCAGCTCGATTGATTCTTCAAGCAGTAGGGTCAATGTCTGCTGTAATAGTTTTCATACTGCTAGCAAGATACCAGATGAGAATTCTTCAGTGGACCCTAGTGACTCAGTCGTCTGTTCTTCACCAGCCTTTGTCCATCTAAATAGGCATGCAAAAATGACCTTTGGTGGATTTACTGCAATCAGATAGATCAAGTTTGTGCCTTCATTCTCCCTCTGCCCAAGGCCATAGTTACCATGGATGCTTCTCAAATTGGGTGAGGGGACACTTCTTGTGAAAGACAGTCCAAGGCACGTGGTCCCCGGAGAGGCCAATCTGTATATCAGTACCCTAGAAACGAGAGTTATCCTAGTGTTGCAGGCCTTCCAAGACAATCTTCCTTCCAGGACTATTGCTATTTAGATAGACAATATGTCAGTGGTCTACTACATAAGCAAACAAGGAGGAACCAAGTCTTACCCTCTGTGTTGAGAAGCTTGCAGAGGGGTGCAATGGGTGATCTCATCCAATCTATTTCCGATAAAAGTTCCACATGATAGCAGACAAGTTAAGCACGTCCATTGTAATGTCTCACAAGTGGTCATTGAACATGAAAGTGGCAGAAAAGATATTCCATCCATGGGGTCAACCTTGCTGTGACCTCTTTTGCATCTCCCCTCATTAACAAGTGCAGCAGGTTCATAATTGGCCTGCCCGGTCTCCTGTACACCTTTACCCCAGTACTTATAATACTCTCCTTCAGAAAGCATCTAGATTGAAGAGTGCAGTCATCCTCATTGCTTTTTATTGGCTACATCAAGTTTGGTTCCCTTTTCATTGGTCTCATCTGCTTTGCCCACCATGGATTCTGGATCCAGTTCCAGACCTCCTTTCTCACCCAACAGATATGATACACCCAGACATTTTAGGCCTAAAACTAACCGCATGGCTTCTCCAATTCCATTGATAGCTAGACAGACCAGATTCTCTTCGCTGTCTGTCACATTTTTTATCTTCCTACAAAGCTTCCATTAGAAAAATTTACAGAAGTAAATGAAAAAGACTTGTTGTTTGGTTGCAGTAAAATCACATTGACCCCTTTTCAGTGCCAGTGCCCAAAGTTCTTGAATTTTTAGCTATAGTTTTTAATGATAGTGCTAGTTTTTCAACTATTAATGTACAACTTTCTGCCATTTACAATTTTCACATTTGAGTAAATTATCTTTAACCTCTTTCAAACTTTGCAAGGCCTGTTTAAGGGGAACCTTTCTTCTTAGATCTCCTTTTAAAGATCCCACTCCCCCATGGGATTTGAATTTTCTTTTACAGCCTGACTCATTCCCACTTTGAACCATCAACCAAATGTGAACTTAATTTTTTTACCTGGAAGACTGCCTTTTTAGTGGCCATTACGTCTGCTAGAAGAGTCTCGGAACTTCAAGACCTGTCTTCTAAGCCGCCTTATTTGTTTTTTTCATAAGGATAGTGTATCTTTACAAATCAACATATCCTTCTTTCCTAAGGTTGTGTTAGAATCCATTGTCAGTCAAACTATAAACCTTACAGTTTTCTTTCTAAATTTCACAAAAAAGGAGTATAACTTGTACCTAAGGGTTGTTCACAGACAGTTACGGTTTTATCTACATAGGGCAAAAAATTTCAGGAAATCAAACCAAATGTTTGTCTCCTTTTCAGATTAAAAATTGGGCAAACCAGTTTCTAAAGTAATTTTAGCTAGATGATTAACCAATTGTATTTCCTTTATATACAAAAATTGGGTTTGTCTTTGCCAAAACTTTTAAAGGCTCATTCCACCAGGTCTCTGGCAACGTTTTCTGTGTTTTTATCTAGATCTTCCTTGAATGATATTTGTACAGATGTATATTGGCCTAATCCTCGTACCTTTGTTGACCATTACAAATTGGATCTGGTCTATAGGGGAAGAGCAGCCTCTGGCTCAGCAGTGCTCAAGAATATCCTTCCTTAGAGTCCTTCTGGGATTTAGGAACCTGGGGACTCTGTCCCATTTGTTGAGGAATGAATGAAAATGACAACATAAAATAAAAAAGTTATGTGCTCACGTAACGTTCCATCTGGTTTGTCCATTTTCATTCTTTCTCAACTCCCCACCCTCCAATCCCGTACCAGTTTGACTTCTGGAAGGATTAAAAGATGCTAAAGGAACCAATGTAATTTCATTTGAGCTCCAGATACTGTCATCTCATATCCTTGTTATTCGTTAATTACTATATAGACTAAAAGGTCAACAAAGAAGATCTGAGGTATGGTAGGAGACTTGTGCATTATGCGTAAAGAAGGAGCTTCAGAGTTTGTGTTCCACAAACTGGAAAAAGCAGCTGAGTCAGACCCAGGGGTCAGATCTGAACCCATTTGTTTAGGAAGAATGAACATGGACAACACAGATGGAACATTATGGTAAGTACATAACTGTTTTTTTAACCCTCTGCTACAGAGGTCATTAAAAAGTGTGTTGAGAGAGGTAAGCTGATTCAAGTGTCTGTCAGATTTTTTCAGCCCTCCTTCTCAGACTTTGTCAGTAGATTCAGTGATCCCTGCACAGCTTTCTTTAAAAAGCAAAATAAACAGTCCCAGCAAGCAGATGGAAAACAAATGTTTAAAAATCAGTGTCAAGTAGGTTCCAAAAAGAAAGCAGGAACCCCTCCCCCCGAACAAATACAGTATAATTAGTCTGAATTACTGTATGAAGAATTTCTAATCGCTCTCCCACCCTGGGAGTCTCTTAATTCCTTCCAGAAAGTTTGAACCTCCGTTTCTCTATTTGGCAACAGATGGTTTCAGACAAAAGGGTTCTGGGAATAATCTGTCATGGTTACAAATTGGCAGTGGGAGTCTGTCCCTCCCATTTATGAGATTCCTCCTCACCCATCAGACCAAAGCAGACTTTTCTTTTCCCTCCTTTTCATTCAGCATATGCTTGCACAGGGTGTGATAGAAGCTGTGCCTCCTCCTCAGTTTGGGGAGGGGTTTTATTCCAGGATCCTCTTGGCGCCAGAAAAGATTCTTGAAGGCCAGTTCTGGAACTTTCCTTTCTGAATCCCTTTGTGATAGTTCCCAAGTTCAAAGTACTGTCTCTTCACAACTTATTACCCCGAATACCTCATTTGAGATTTAGATTTAAAAGTTGCATATCATCATATTCTTATATTTCAGGCATTTCTTAAGGTTTTCTGTGTCTGAATTACATTATCAGTTATCTGCATTACCCTTTTGCTGTATTCTCTTCCAAGGGTGTTCAAAAAGTGCCTGGCCCCTGTGATAGACTACTGCAGACTGCAAGGTATTGACATTTTTTCATATTTAGAGAACTTGCTTATCTTTGTAGTGTCCTTTTCAAAGTGGCAGGAATATCTCATTTGGGTAAGGGATGCTATACATAGGTTGGGATTCCAAGAGAACTCACAGAAATCTTGTCTGCCTCCTTCTAACAAGATTATTTTCTAGAAGATGTCTCCTAGACACCTCAGTTCAAAGAGCTGTTCTTTTACAAGGAAAAGCAGATCTGTATTTAGATGTTTTCCTGAGTTTTATCACTCAGATTTCTGTCTCAGCATGGGAATTCCTCAGAATTCTGGATCTCATGGCATATCTGTGATACTCATGATACCTCTTGCAAGACTCCATTTGAAAAAAATTCAAAGGTAGCTAACATCTCTTTCGTCCTAGTATCAGCTTTCTCTGACCCTTCCAATTCCAGTTACGGGGTTTGTGAAAATGGAGATTTTTGTGGTGGAAACACCAAATTTCTCAACATCCAGGTCTTGGATTCTTGCTTTCTTATCCAACATAGTAAGTCACAACAGACACCTCACCCCAGACTTCACTTTTGGAGAGGTGTCTATGAGGATAAAAGTGCTGGGTCTTTTGAACAAAAAAGACAGACCAAAATACATAAACATGAAAGAGATATCAGCTCTTATAAATGCTATTAACTCTATCAGCCATCTGTGGTCTCTGGGACCTCTTCAGATGTTTACAGACAACACCATAGTGACATGGTACATAAACAAGCAAAGGGGAATCTGACTTTACCCTTGGTACAGAACTGGCCATGGTTGCTTGGGATATGAATTTTCAGCACAATCTCACTCTACAGACATCTTACGTACTGTCAAAGCAGGATCAAGACAGACCCTAACAAATGGAAATTGAATTGGGGGTTCTTCCAAGAACTGATCCAGCTGTGGGAAACTCCTCAAATGGATCTATTTGCCTCTGCTCTCAACAGTCAGTTGACAAAATTCTGCTTCATGAGTCCATGCAAGAAGGGGTGGAAGACTGATTCCAAGAACTGATCCAACTGTGGGGAATACCTTAGATAGATCTATTTGCTTCTGCTCTCTACAGTCATTTGGCAAAATTCTTCTTTATGACTATGCAAGAAGGGCTCGAAGACAGATGATTTTTCTTTTCCATGGACAGGAATGTTCCATTATGTTTTTCTTCTCTTTAAGCCTTAATGTGGTATATGTGGGAATTTGCATGCCTACAGAGGAAGGCATTGCAGAGCCTTTTCATCTGTGGGTGCTTATGTCAGTTTTCCATGGGGGAGCGATTAAGCTGTAAAAATTACAAAAACCCTCATGGCTGTCTGGATGCTAGCCTCTTAGAGATTGTCAGTCACCACATAGAGGAACAAATGGGCTGATTGATTGCAGGAGGACTCATTTATTTTAATTTTTTTATTATTTATTTATTATATTTGTTAACCGGGTTGTGTCCGACTGGGCCAGAAGCCCGTTTTCAGAGGAGACCCAGGTTGAAAAGCTCCACATACAGTAATACAACATACAGCAATAATAGTACTTTTATAGTACAATATTTAGTGTATAACATGTACAGTTTAAACAGTATTCAGAGTCTCTAGTGAAGGATAAGCCATTGTTAAATGTATACAGAAGTATAAAGTATGAAGACTAGTGGATACAGTATAAATTCATAGACAGTATGTTTGCATATCAACAGTGAAATAATGACAGGGAGTTAATTGCTATTTCAGATGTGAGTACAGTATGATTCAGCAGAGATAGCAGATAGATGGAGGGAGTATAATAGAGGTTAGAGTAGAGGTTAAGGTAAGATACAGGGAGGTAGGAAGAAATTAGCCTAATGATTGGCAGGCACTGGGGAATTTTGAAAAAAAATTGCAACACAATCACCGTTGCCCAAATTCAAAGTCATAGTGTGTATTTATTCAGTAACATATTTCCTTTGACCCTTGGATTTCCTGTGGACAAATGTTTCAAATAAGGTAAATTTGTCTTTGGCTCATAGTATATGCCTAGAATTTACTCTCCGGTACTGCTTGTTTGTTTTGTTTTCCTCATTTAAATAGAAAGTATTAAATACGTTAATATTTTCCCCACCTTCAGTATGAAGAAACAGTACATCAGATGTTCTCTGGCTTGTCCCTGAGGCCACTTATAGTGAGATACAGCTAAGAAAATTTCTTCCAGGACTTCAATTTCAGAACTGTTGTTGGTGGAAGGGTCACAATTTCAAGACAGGAACTGAAGAAACTTAAGCCAGCTTCATGGTTTAGAGAGATAGGTTCATAGTTTATTAGGTTGTTATTTGGTTAACAACCTCTGGGGCCCTTGCAAGCCTAGCCACTTACCCCAAACTATTTGGTACCTAAGTATCGTATGGGGAGGAGCATTTTAATAGGCAAGTAGCTTACAATTTGTAGGGATGGTGTTAGTTAAGATAATACTTTTCTTATTGATGGCATCTGTCCATAAAGGACACAGGGGGCCACCCTGGGAGTAAATTTAGGATTTCCTGTCCAGTTGTCAAGGTTTTGTTTGAATAGGGTTAGGAGTGAACTCTGTTTTACATGGATGGAGAGTCTGTTCCATGGTGCAGGGATCCTTTGGTACACATATCTGTCTTTCCACTACATTCTGTTTGTCACAAGCGAAGTTCAGATCCTTTGATCTAGTGTTTCTAGTGCTGTTTGTTTTGCACATGTGCAACATATATCCATCAGGGCTGGGTCTGAGTAAACCCTGTAAGCTGACAAAGATCCACTCTCAACTGCCTATAAAAGATTAAATATAGAGACAGAACCTTTAAGCAGTCAGTGTAGGACAGGGCATTTGTGCCCTGAATTCTCCTGGTCAGAAACCTTTGTGGTCATTCCAATTGTTGCAAGTGTCTGGTTAGATACATGCCACAGAGAGCACTGTAATCAATGATAGGTCTGATGAGGGTCGAGTAGAGTTGTACTATAACTTCCTTGGACCTGGATGCCATACCCTTACCTATAAGTTGGGCGACATAGAAGTATTCTTCTTATTATCTCAGCTACATGTTGGTCAAAGGCTAGATTGCCATCTACATATTTTCCCAGATCCCTTACTACTGGGTCAGCTCTTAGGGGCATTTTATTGATGAAGTAATTAATGTGAATTGACAGTTTCCCAGAGGGCAATATAATGCATTTTTTGGCATACAGTTTTAGGCCATTGCTTTGGCACCAGACATTTGTCTTTGTTAAACCCACCTGCAAAATATTTGTGTCTTGGGGGAATCTATAGTAACTTCCAGTTTACAATCATCTGCGAACTTGGTGAGCCAGAGGCATTTAACATTAGCCTTGACTTCCAAGAAGTAGATGACAAAGAGGATCAGGGCCAGCACAGAGCCCTGGGGTAGTCCACTCATGACCGGTGTCTTGGTGGATGTGGTCTCACGAATCCTGACTTCTTGAGGGTCCTGTCTCTGAGCTGGAAGGCAGTCCAGCAAGTTAGTAAGGTTTTACACCTGGCTCAGAGAGCTTGTCAACAGTGCCTGAGCTGGATATTGTATCAAATACCTTGGCCAGATCAAGATATGAAGTATACACTGCTTTACCTTCCTCCATTGTCTTGGTAACTTTCTCAAAGAAGTCTGCCAGGTTACAAGGTTACATAGGCATGACCTTCCCTTAACAAACCCAAATTGGGATGGTTCCAGTGTCTGTCATTTGCTAATGTCCTTGTTTATCATTTCCATGATAATTTGTTCCGTGGCTTTGCATATTAGTCTTGTGGGTCTGTAGTTTTTTGGGTCAGTTGATGGTCCACCCTTGTGGAAGGGAATGACTGTTGCGGTCCTCCATTCACTTGGAATGTAGCCTGTTTCAAGGCTGTAGTTGAAGAGTGCTTCAAGTGGTCCTCATAGTTAATGTTTTAGACTCTTCAGGAGGCAACCAGTGATGTTGTCAGGACCCATGGATGAGGTGTTCTTGACTTTAATGAGTGCTGCCAGCACCTACTCCCTGCTTATAGCTGGAGGAAATATTTTGTAGGGGAATTTACCTGGTGGAGCTGGTGGCCTGGAGATTAAAGTCCTGAGGCAGATTTATCAGCCAGTAGATTTTCTATGTCACCCTTATTGGCACTGGAAGGTATTTAATCAGAAAAAGCAAGAGAAACCTAGTGCAATGAATCCAGTGCTTAGTTTTTATGGAGGAAGTCCTGATCATGATGTAGGTATCCTAGATTCATTTAGTAGCTGTAATGATGGAACAGCTGGTAAAGGGAGGAAAATGAGTGATATGGTAGTGTTTGCTTGCCTCTTTTAGGAGGAAAGGAGGCATGCATGCCTGAGGTGTGCATTTCAAGCTACAATCCCTTGTGTAGACTAGATCACACAGAAGTGCTTGCATGGAAGGAGGATAATGTCCCCAGAAAAAGATCATTACAAAGTATACTGTGAGGGAGACATTTTCCTAGAAGATTTCTATCAACATTGTAATGTTCCCAGAAAAAAATGACTGGAAAGTATGCTGTGAGAGACACATTTCCCCAAGAAGATTTTTATCTACATTGTCTTTTTGCTTAAGGGAAAACTTTCCAGTTTTCCTCCTGCAAGCACTGTAAGGTATTTAATAAAAAGCATCTTTCTTCATTGTGCCCGGTACCTCTAAGCCTTCCTGATGCAAAACAATATTTTAACACTGACCAAGGGACACCTGTCAGTCTTCCAGATGGAAAGCCATCCATTAGTGGGCTTAAGTCAAAAAGTCACCAAAAGATTAGTGCCATCATAAGAAAGGGAAGGAAATGTAATCACTAAACATTCTCTGAGCAGGGAGGTCTAAGCAACCCTTCCAGTACTGCAGGGATCTAATAACTTCACCTCCAAAAAGATGCAGCCTTGTCCAATCCCGGGCTTAACATGTCAGTGTTTCATTTTCCCACGTATCTTACTTAGCTCTTCTGGAGTCAGACAGTGGGATTCCTACTTCCCAAGTCAGCCAGGCCTCAGAAAGGAAAACTTTTGTGCCATAGTAAAATGATGGTCCCAAGCATGTAAGGGTATCAGTAAGCTGCTATCCTCTGCTGTTCTTTCTTAATGCAACTACATAATAATAAACCATTGAAATATAAGCATTCTGCTAAATCAAAGATGACAGCAGGTGTAATAATAAAATGTGTGTTTAAAAACCTAGTGCAGTGAATCCAGTGCTTAGCTTTTATGGAGGAGAAAAAAGAATATGATCACTATTAGTTACTTGTTTGAAAATATATCTGACAAATAACTTAACCAGTGAGACGTGAAACCTTCTGCATGTGAAAAAGCAGCTTGTAGCAATGACTCTCCTTCATTCTTAGTGAATTAGCTGTTGCTGTTATAATATTAGTACCTCTTCCACCATTAAAGGGGTCACCACTATAACTTGCATATTTAATCAAGGTAATTACTCAAGTCGTTACCAGTCAACTTCCTGGGATTTTTCCACTGAGATGCTATGTAAGTATGGCAGCTGCTAGTCTTAACTAGCCGTAGTCTGTATTTTTCTTTAGTTATTTTGCTAACTAAAGTCTTGAGTTGTTGGACTGCGGTGTAATAAGTAGGAATCTTTGCAAACCCATTTGCCTCTTCTAGGTGGAACCTCCATTTTCAGTCATTTCATAGCTAGATTTTTTGTGTTCTCCCGGAGAGGCTTAACATGGTAATTTGTGAACTCCATGTGCTGCGGTATACTCACACCTTTCATGACTTGACTCTGTAGAAAAAGTGTGCTGCATATTGTGTGGTATCATCATGTGTGGTATCTCTAATATAAAAATTTTTAAATGGTATTCCCTCATTCTAGGAGTGCAGTATAACCTAATGATACTCAATTGAGTGACAAAGTATCTGACGGAGGGTGCCATAAATAGCCATCCACATGGATTTGCAAGAACCTTTGCACTTGCTTACTCCAAGGCTTGCCAAGTAAAGAACAGAAATGTAAAATCTTTAGTTATATTAAGCATGAAGGGCTCCAACCATCCTCCCAAGGAATGCTGAGTATAAGCTTGAAGGGCTTTCTTTATATCCTTATAGGAAATGACAACATCAAAATATGTCTCAAATTAAAACATTTCCATAGATCACATGGGTCCATATAGAAAGCATTGCTTATCTTCCACTGCAGTGGTCTCATGTTGGAATTTCAGAGATCCCAAGCCATGGGGGCAGGACAGGCATTGCTCATGGAGTGTACTTCTTGTAACAAGTGTGTTATACTAAAGTATAGTTTTGTGTGATATGAAAACAAGAATATTAGCTTCAAGGGATGTCCATAATGGAGGGACAGACATATGTACTAAAGATTTTCTGCAGTGAGCATGCCAGCTCACTTTAACACAAATCTATGAGCCCCACTCCCCCTCTTTGTAATGGGGCATTAAGACCTCCCTTAGCAATTTACTGTATTTCCCATCCCAAATAAAATGTAATATTAACTTCTGAATTTTTGTGAGTCACTTGCTCAAGACAGAAATGGGAACATGCAGTGCTATGTACATTATCATCAGGAAGAGTAACACTTTTGACAGCATTAATACACCCTGTCAGTGAAAGACCTATCATTCTCCAAATATGCACTTGTACAAGCAAGTTATTCTACAGCCATTTTAAATTCTTCTTTACTAAGGTATAGACAGTGGAAGCAAGTCAGATTCCTAAGTACTTAGGAGTTGTTTTGCACTAGTGATACAGCAACATAAATCCACTGACTAACGCTTTGTCTAAGAATTCGCACAATCTTTGACTTACTGGCCTTTAGCCCTAATACTCAATGAGAAGTTGAAGGATACCCTCTAGGTTCTGTGTCAGGAGCAGACAGTCATCTACAGACACAAAATTCTAGCCTCAAACCCATATGTGACCCAGCCTTGTATGGAAGATTGACAGATACAGTGAGACATTGGAACTGTCACAGCAGAAATTGAAAAGATGTTAAGGGACAGTCTTGATGTGTCCCCACGTGTACCCCAGCAAGAGAGAATGGGTTTGACAAGGTGGTACCTTTAAGCAGTCTGGCAAAGGGTGTCTGATACATGGCCTTAATTGCTGTTATAAATTTCTCTGGTATGCTAAAGCCCACAAGAACAGCCCATGTATATCTTCAACAGATGGAGTCAAATGATTTTTCAGAATACACTAAGACAGCAACAACCAGATGATCATAGCTGTCCGCTGGTCAGTGCTTGAGCAATTCTTTAAAATCCTGTTTAAGCAAGGTGTATAAGGTGGGAGAGGAGTGTAAACTTGAGTCTCCTAGTGAAATATTTGTCATACAGTTTAGCATTTGTATTTTTTAATTAAATGATTCTGTACTTTTTTCACTAGCAAGTGATGTTTCCCTATCTTAGGATGGACAATAATTCTGGACTCTGACAGAGGTAATTTTATTTTTACATTTCTTAAGCATAGCCTAAGAAAGCTTCAACAAAGGTTTCAGTAGTTACTTATGTAAAACTTAGTACACCCTTACTGTCAGCCCATCAGGTCTCAGTGCCTTATCTCTCCTGGTGCAGACTTTATTGCCACGCTTGTTGCCTCAGTAGATATAGGTGAGTATAGGGTGGCAGCAGTTGCGTCTGACCCTCTAGGGAGGAGCAGCTTACTTAATCAAGTTAACTGAAAATGGAGATTGAATGTTAATACAGGGGTTGATACAGATTCTCATAATAAGTTGCAAAACTATTGCTGATGTCTTTTGCAGAGGCCAGTAGTCCATGGGAGGTTTTATTGGCTGGAATATTCACATTGCTTTGTATTTGTCTTTATCTTTATGCAAGAAGCTTACCAGGCTAATCACCAGAAGGAAGCTCAATCTTTTCTTCCAGGGTAAGGGCTAATTTAGCTTCAGAATGCTTGTATTCCAGATTAAGTACCTTATTTGTAAAGCTTTTGACTCTATGTTGCTTGCGAGCTTCATCAACCGTATATTCCAGTTCCTATATATTTTTTGTCCCACCTAACTGTGGAATTTGTACAGATGGATCTAAGCTGCAATTGTAGCTTTCCCATCATATAAAAATGTGAATATGTAAGCTGTAGTTGTAGCTGCCCAACCATATAAAAATGTGCATATTATTGGGGAAGGCAGGATTCTTGGTATTATAAGAACTAATATTTTTCATAAAAACTGTATATATAATCCTTGTATCTCTGCTCTCCAGTGTTTACCCTTCGGTGGTGTACTATCCTGCAGACATAACTTGATAGCCACAACAGCATAGTCAGCCAAAGCATATTGGTGCATAGCAGTCTGATTGATAACTGGTCAGGTCCTGTGACTAACCAGAAATCTAGCCAAATAGAGAAATTTCCCCCACACGGGTAGAGAATCTGTAGCCTGCATGTATACATTATTTAGGTGTCTCCAGCTATCACAGATCCCAAGAGATTAAAAAAAATTGTTTAGCTTTATGTGCCACTTGGCTTTGGAATTGGACATGTCCAGATCTAAGTCAATGGTAGCATTAAAGGGATGCACTATCTTTCACTGATGTGGCTTTTCATCGGCTAATGAAAAAGCCCTTTCAACCCGTAGTACATTCTCAGAGTTGGTATATATATATATATATATATATATATATATATATATATATATATATATATATATAAATAGCAGGAGGTGTTGTGGTGGGATGCAGGGCAGCTTACCCTCCTGCAAAAAATCTGTTTTTAATGTTTTTTGATCTTTTGTGGATCAATGCTTTTTGTTTCAACCATTTGTTGATTGATCTGTAGGGCATTCAAGGAAGAGTTACACTCTCCATTAAAGTCACCTGCCACTACCACTGGAGACTGGGCTAAATTAAGGAAGGACTTTCAGGCTTCCAAAGAAATACAAGAAGTAGGTCATCAGTTTTCGTGCCATAAATGTAACAAAGGATGATTGAGCCTTGGGGTGTTCTTAGTCTTTTTTCCTATTATCCAACACTTCCCAAACCAAGCTTCTGTGGCTAACAAATTGCCACTCCCCTTCTCAAAAATTAGCAATGCTGTATACAGCTGGATGAACTTCTATTCTCATGTTGCAATATTCTAACATTAGGGATCCTCCGCATGAGGCAACCTGACCGTCCAGCCCATGTACAAAAGCTTAGCCTGGCTGCTGCTTAGTGAGTGAGACATCACACACTGGAATCCTAAACCGTGGGGCATAAATACGATGTCTGCATGCACAGACCACAGAACGTCTCTGCTGCCAGTTAAATGTCAGCTCGCTCATTCTGCTCCATGCCAAGTGACTCCTGAAAGGTAAGTACCCCACTGGGAAATTTTTTCTTTTCTAGCTTTGGTTGCTGTTTATTCTTTCCTTAGCTGATTCCGTCTATGTCATCTAGGAAGGGAAAATGTTAAGTGCTGATGCCAAATCCCGCAGAAAGACAACTACGACCTCTGCCTGTTTTGTTTAGGGCCTTCCCACGACTATAAAGCATGCTCAATTTGCCAGTCGTTTGTTCCTAAAACACTGCACAGCCATCTCCCAGCCCTTAACCTATTTATTGAAAACTAATGACTTAAACATCTTGCCTTAGGTATGGAAGTGATGCTGGCTGTCTCGGCCGAACCACCGAGAAAGGAGGCCAAAGTAGCTAGGCTGGAAAAAGCAACTGTGCTTCCAGGTACAGACATCCTGCCAGCTGCTGATTTAGGGATTGATGTACGTCCGATGGTTTTGGAGACTTTGGCGGGTACCGTTTCAGATGCCGCCCTACTTTTTCCAGCCTGCACGTCAATGGAGGTACCAGTGATGTTGGCTTCCTATGTCGGGGGGGGGGGCAGGTTCACCCGAACGGCTAGCATTACTGTCCATTCCTGAGGAATGCACTACAAATCCTATGCTGACCTACGCCTACTCAGCCTGGACTTGACTCCTTCTCTGAAAAAGAAACAGAAGTCTAAACATTGGTCTGCTGCATTAGGTTTTCTTAATTGGCAGACATTCTCACAATCTCTCTTTCAGGACTTCATGGCCTTTAGAACTACTTCCTACAGACTCCTGCGGTTCTTCCAAACTTGAGTCCCAGGCCTACTTCTTTGGGCCCCTTGCCACATCCACAGACTCCAGAAGAGGATTCTTTTTCTTCTTCAGATGGGTTCTTTGCATACGCCTCACAGCTGGCTTCTCCCATGGGACACTGTTCTCCAGAAGAGGACTCTTTAGAAGGTGATTCCCCACCTGAAGACATCACCTTTGGAGAAAACTGTTTCAAAAATGAGGGAATACGTCAAATGGGATTTAACACAAATGACAGTACAAAAGATCAGAAAAAAGTGTGAAACCAAACTTCTTGGAAATAAAAACAAAATGGTCTTAAAAGAACAAACTTTTATTGCAACCAATTCAGTAAGCGCTTTCATCTCCAAACACTGAGACTTCAACAGACTGAATATACACCTTTACAAAACACATTTAAATACTTCATTAAATCCATTAATTAAAATCACATGACTTTCCTGGTTAATGTCTTAACCCTCTCCTTTTCAAATAAGCCGCAAAATCTTTGTGGCTGTTCAAACCTGGTGGGTAACATGCATTCAGCCTGACTTGCCATAAATATTCAAGCCAGCCAAGTTCTTCCTCTGCATTAAACATTACTTCATACCCTTTTATTTCTCCTAACACCAAACACTTAAAATCTGTCTGACAAGCTCCCTGTTTTATAATGCTTACCTATAGAATAGTTTTCATCTCTTATCTCTATTGCCCGTTTGTGCTCATACATCCTTTTACTTAGTTCTCTACTTGTACGTCCTACATAAAATGACCCACATAACCTGCAAATAATTAAATACACTACATATTTTGATTTGCATGTAAAACTCTCCATTATATTAATTTTATAATTATTAATAATAATTTCTTTGATGCCATGATGCAAGCCAGACCTTTGTGCAACCCTTCATTAGCAGCTCTTGGCTCTTTCACATTTAATTTACTATGGAAGAAGCTCTTAAAACTTCTTCCCCTCTTCTGTACATAAATTGTATGTTCTCCCACTGCCTTATAAATCTCCTGGCAACTTTTTAACATCTTCCAGTTGTTATTAATAATCCGCTTTATAACTAGCGTATCTACACTATTGGAAGTTTGCATAGCAACACTATAATCAGCATTCTTGCACTTGGATGTAATAGAACTTGCATTCTTTCTAATAGCACCAATTTCATCTAATTTATCCCTCACTAAAATTTTGGGATAGCCTTTTGCTATCAGTTTACTGCATAAATTGGTGCTTTCCAATTCAAAATCTTCATCTCTTATCCTTAATTGATTGGCTCTCATTAATTGCCCCTTAACTACATAATGTAAATGAAAATAATGCTTTAGGTAACCATTGTAAAATAGGGAACTGTCAGACAGATTTTAAGTTTTTGGTGTTAGGACAAATAAAAGGGTATGAAGTAATGTTTAATGCAAAGGAAGAACTTGGCTGACTTGAATATTTATGGCAAGTCAGGCTGAATGTATGTTACCCATCAGGTCTGAACAGCCACAAAGATTTTGTGGCTTATTAACTGGGAAAGTCATGTGATATTAATTAATGAATTTAATGAAATATTTAAATGTGTTTTGTAAAGGTGTATATTCAGTCTGATGAAGTCTCAGTGTTTAGAGATGGAAGCTCTTACTGAATTGGTTGCAATAAAAGTTTGGTGTTCTTTTATGACCGTTTTTGTCTGTATTTCCAAGAAGTTCAGCTTTACGTTTTTTTTCTGGTGTTAATGTTTTATGATGAGCCAAGCTGTGTCTAGTTTTTTATCCATGCTTACTAGTTTTACACTTTACGATACCCCTGGTGGCTCAATTGTAGTGAATCAAGAAGGGCTGGCAAGCAATACTGCACCTCAAAGAAATGGAAGTGTGCCGATGAGGAGCAGTGAGGTATTGTCAAGTTGTTTAGCTCCACCTGCGGTCCCATTTTTAGCAAGTAATAACTCTAGTAATTTCAACAGTCATACTTTCATTGCAACAGAGTCTTTTAGAGAACTTGAGAGAGAGCTTATCAAATTGAAATGTTTGCAATGAGATGTGTTATATTTTGATAGCTGCCTTCGAGTAAAAAGATCTGAAAGGACTACGAATAACGAAAATGCTGAATGGCAATGAACTACTGAAGGAGTTTATTGACAAATGGGTTAAATTAAATCAGAAGGTTGGATTACAATATGTTGAAATGCTGTCTAACTTGAACAAACAAGAAATTGAACAATTGAACTGCAAAATCAATGCAAGCTTCTTTTCTCTGAAGGACAAGTTGACTGCAGATAATTTTGATACCAAATTCTGCTTAATACAAGAGAAGTTAATCAAGGAAACTGATGTTTTGGCTGAACAGAAAATAAAAAAAATTCCAAAGAGACTTAAAAAAATATGAGGAGGGTGTGGCTTATATGAGAGTGACAACGGAGTCTGATGAAGCAGAAAGCAATGAGGAGTCATCTAAAATAGGAAATGACATCACGGATAGACAGGCGAACGATGATGAGAGCGGGCCAAGAATGTCTGTATGCCTAGCACAACAGGGACAGCATTCGAAGGGGAATAATGTGCCCAGTCCGTTTCCATCTAATACAAATTCAAATTTCCAGCATAGCCAGTCTATGCAGAATGTACAAGTGTACCAGAAAGCTTTAAATGGCAAAAGAACTTGGGCCGAGGTAACTGCTGTGAACTCAGGGGGACAGAACAAGGCTTTTCACAAGAAACAAAGGAGGAAGTGGAGACATTGAAGTTCACTTCAGGTACTGTTGACTGCTCTTTTAAAATAGTTAATCTGTCATCTAAATTGCCGAATGAAGATTTGTGTAGAGTTTTAAACAAAGGGTGGGACTTTGTTCCAGTAGAGAGAGCGAAAAAAAGTGATGTTATTAATGAATTAAGGGATTTTACCAAAAATCTTAAGTTTAAACTTTTGTTTAAATTAAAGACACTGGTAAGGATAATGTGTTTTTTTGACCAAGTACTTATAACCCACCACTGAGGAAAGAACTTGGAAATTTTTTTAACTGTGACAGATTTGCAAATAATTGAATTATTGGATAATCAAAGTGAGTACAAATATTATGTCTGCATATGAATGTAAAATGTTTTTTTTTATTTGATTAATGATGACGATGTTTTAATTTGCAAAGCTGACAAAGGGAATTCATTGGTATTGTAGAGAAAACTGTTTATGTGGAAAAAATCTGCACCATGTTAGCTGACACAACCTACTATGAACAAGTTTCTTTTATGAAAGTAAAAAAAAATCTTATGCTTTTATAGATTCTTTTATTGAGGAATGGTTGGATTTATACAGGTAGAATCACTGAAAAAATTAGGAAATATATTAGAAATGATTCCCCTAAGTTTAGTAGGATTTTCAATTTGCCGAAAATCCATAAGGATTTAGATAATCCATCTTTCTGACCAATTGTGGCTAGTGAAGGCATTAAATAGAAGCCATTTCAATATTTGTTGACAAGCATTTGCAAAAAGTGGTTTTGAAGAGTAATTCATATAGCAAAGACACGTTTGATTTTGTACAGAAGGTTATGAATGTCAATGTACTGGATTCTGATCTATTAGTTACTTTAGACATTAAGTCCTTGTACACTGTGATTCCAAATGTGGAGGGAATAGAAACAGAGTTTAATTACTTCAAAGTTGTTTTCAAGTAACACAGTGGGGTTGCTTATGGAAATGTTAAATGTTATTCTTAGCTACAATTTTTTTAAGTTTAATGAGGTTATTTACCATCAAACCAGTGGAGTGGCAATGGGCTCAGCTATGGCACCCAGTTATGCCAGCATTTTCATGAATAGTTGGGCGAAAACTTACATATTGGTAGATAAGTATATTGACAATATAGTAATATATAAGTGTTTTACTGATGACATGTTTTTTGATATGGAAAGGGGGAGTAGATTCTCTTAATACTTTTTTAATATATATAAATGGTGTTGTTTCATGTTTGCAGTTTACATCGGCTTATGGTTGACTAAGTATAGCTTATTTGGATGTAATAGTGTTTAAAGAAAATGAGAAGTTATTTACTAAGATTAATAAAAAGAATGCGCATAATAATGCATACTTATGCTTTAGTAGTATGCACCCTAACAAAATGAAGAAAAATGTAATTAAGGGGCAATTAATGAGTGTCAATCAATTAAGGATAAGAGATGAAGATTTTGAATTGGAAAGAACTAATTTATATAGTAAATTTATAGCAAGAGGCTATCCCAAAGTTTTAGTGAAGGATAATTTAGATGAAATTGGTGCTATTAGAAAGAATGCAAGTTCTATTACATCCAAGTGCAAGAATGCTGATTATTGTGTTGCTATGCAAATTTCCAGTAGTGTAGATACATTAGCCATAAAGCAAATTATTAATAACAATTGAAAGATTTTAAAAAGTTGTCAGGAGGTTTATAAGGCAGTGGGAAAATGTCTAATTTATGTACAGAAGAGGGGAAGAAGTTTTAAGAGCTTCTTCCAGAGTAAATTAAATGTAAAAGAGCCGAGGGTTGCTAATGAAGGGATGCACAAATGTCTAGCTTGTAATTTATGTGATTTGGTATATGATTGGCATCAAAGAAATTATTATTAATAATTATAAAATTAATATAATGGGGCGTTTTACATGCGAATCAAAATATGTAGTATATTTAATTATTTGCAGGTCGTGTGGGTCATTTTATGTAGGACGTATGAGTAGAGAACTAATTAAAAGGATGTATGAGCACAAACGGGCAGTAGACATAAGAGATGAAAATAATTCTGTAGGTAAGCATTATAAAACAGGGAACTGTCAGACAGATTTTAAGTTTTTGGTGTTAGGAGAAATAAAAGGGTATGAAGTAATGTTTAATGCAGAGGAAGAACTTGGCTGGCTTGAATATTTATGGCAAGTCAGGCTGAATGCATGTTACCCACCAGGTTTAAACAGCCATGAAGATTTTGTGGCTTATTTGAAAAGGAAAGGGTTGAGACATTAACCAGGAAAGTCATGTGATATTAATTAATGGATTTAGTGAAGTATTTAAATGTGTTGTATAATGGTGTATATTCAGTCTGTTGAAGTTTCAGTGTTTGGAGATGAAAGCGCTTACTGAATTGGTTGCATTAAAAGTTTGGGGTTTTTATATGACCATTTTTGTCTGTATTTCCAAGAAGTTCGGTTTTATATTTTTTTCTGGTGTTGGAGAGGTAACGTTTTATGATGAGCCAAGCTGTGTCTAGTTTTTTATCCATGCCTACTGGTTTTACGCTTCACAATACCCCTAGTGGTTCAATTGTATTGACTCAAGAAGGGCTTCAAGCAGTGCTGCACCCCAAAAAAATGGAAGTGTGCCGATAAGGAGCAGTGAGGTATTGTCAAGTTGTTTAGCTCCACCTGCGGTCTCATTTTTTGCAAGTAATAACTCTATTAATTTCAACAGTCATACTTTCAGTGCAACAGAGTCTTTTAGAGAACTTGAGAGAGATCTTATCAAATTGAAATGTTTGCAGTGGGAAGTGTTATATTTTGATAGCTGCCTTCGAGTAAAAAGAGTTCCAAAAGGACTACAAATAACTAAAATGCCAAATGGCAATGAATTACCAAAGGAGTTTATTGACAAATGGGTTGAATTAAATCAGAAGGTGGGGCTACAATATGTTGAAATGCTGTCTAACTTGAACAATCAAAAAATTGAACAATTGAACTGCAAAATCAATGCAAGTTTCTTTGCTCTGAAAGACAAATTGACTTCAGATCATTTTGATGCCAGATTCTGTCTAATACAAGAGAAGTTAATCAAAGAAAATGAGGTTTTGGCTAAACGGAAAATAAAAAAATTCCAAAGAGACTTAAAAGAATATGAGGAGGGTGTGGCTTATGTGAGAGTAACAGTGGAGTCTGGTGAAGCAGAAAGCAATGAGGAGTCATCTAATACAGGAAATGGCATCATGGATAGACAGGCGAATGATGATGAGGGCAGGCCAAGTAAGTTTGAATGCCTAGCACAACGGGGACAGCATTCGAAGGGGAATAATGTGTCCAGACCATTTCCATCCAATACACATTCAAATTTTCAGCAAAACCAGTCTATGCAGAATGTACAAGTGTACCAGAAAGTGGTAAATGACAACAGAGCTTGGGCCGAGGTAACTGCTGTGAACCCAGGGGGACAGAACAAGGCTTTTCACAAGAAACAATGGAGGAAGTAGAGAAACTGAATTTCAGTTTTGACTGCTCTTTTAAAATAGTTAATCTGTCATCTAAATTGCTGAATGAAGATTTGTGTAGAGTTTTAAACAAAGGCTGGAATTTCGTTCCAGCAGAGAGAGCGAAAAAAAGTGATGTTATTAATGAATTAAGGGATTTTACCAGAAAGCTGAATTTTAAACTTTTGTTTAAAGACACTGGTAAAGATAACGTGTCTTTTCGACCAAGTACTTATAACCCACCACTGAGGAAAGAACTTGAATTTTTTGACAGAGTTGCAAATAATTGAATTATTGGATAATCAAAGTGAATACAAATATTATAATATGTCTGCATCTGAACATAAAATGTTTTTTGATTTGATTAATGATGAAGATGTTTTCATTTGCAAAGCTGAAAAAAGGAGTTTGTTGGTATTGTAGATAAAATTCTTTATGTGGAAAAATGTGCACTATGTTAGCTGACACTACCTACTATGAACAAGTGTATTTTATGAAAAGTAGAAAAATCTTATGTTTTCATAGATTCTTTAATTGAGGAATGGTTTTATACAGGTAGAAACACTGAAAAAATTAGGAAATATATTAGAAATGATTCCGCTAAGTTTAGTAGGATTTTTGGTTTGCCGAAAATCCAATAAGGATTTAGATAATCCATCTTTCAGATCAACTGTAGCTAGTGAAGGCACTAAAACAAAAGCCGTTTCAATATTTGTTGATAAGCATTTGCAAAAAGTGGTTTTGACGAGTAATTCATATATCAAAGACACATTTGATTTTGTTGATTCAGATTGAAGATTCAGCAGGACAAATCAAAAATCTTGTTGGTGACTCCTTTTAGCCAAGGTGGTACTGGTTCCACCTACTCTTTTCACTAGCCAAGAACAGTCACCACAAGTTACCTCACAAGGTGAACCTCATCACACAACAGAAGGAATCCTTCATCCACCCACACCTACAAACTCTTAGACTAACCCTGTGGGTGATAAACTTTTGATCCCATTTAGACACCTTTATTCAGAGGATGTGCTATCTCTCCTGCAGGAGGCCAGGAAACCCACTACCAGGAGATCCTATTTATCCAAGTGGAAAAGGTTCTCCAGTTGGTGTCTTCACAGACAACTAGATCCATTTCAGGTGGCTGTACCTCTAGTTTTGTCTTATTTGTGTGAGGTCCTTAAGTCTGAACTTTCATACTCCTCAGTGAAAGTCCATTTATCAGCCAACTCTGCTTGTTTACTCCCCAGTCTGCCATTATAATCCAGATTAGAGGTAAAGCATTTCCTTAAGGGAGTCCTTCACATCAGGCCACCAAGGGAACCCACCCCTCCTCCTTGGGATTTGAATTTTATTCTGGAAACCTCACTACTGCTCCCTTTGAACCAGCAGCTTCAGCCACCTTAAAGATGTGCACTTGGAAAACAGTGCTTCTTGTAGCCTTAACTTCGGCCAGAAGGGTCTCAGAGTTACAAGCACTCATGGCTAACCCACCTTACATAATTTTTCATAAGGATAGTGTTTCTCTCTGTGCAAACCCTTCCTTCATGCCTAGAGTGGTCAATGAACTATCCCTTAACCAGGTTATCCACTTACCCACTTTCTTTCCGTCCCCACAAAATGACAGTGAGAGAGTGCTTCATTCCCTTGATGTTCACAGACAACTTAGATTCTATCTAAACAAGACTAAGAGCATCAGAAAGTCTAACCAGTTGTATGTATCCTTTCACCCGGAGCTCTGGAGAAAGCTATATCCAAACAAACTATCTCCTCTTGGATTTCCAACACAATGTCATTCTGCTACTCCTTTCATGGCAAACAGTTACCTTACACTTTGAGAACCCACTCCACCAGGGCTGTGGCCTCCTCAGGGCCATTCCTTAAAGGACTAGACACAACCACCATTTTAGAGGCAGCCATATGGACTTCAATCCACACTTTCATTAAACATTATAAACTGGACTACATCTTTAGGGCTAGAGCCGGTTTTGCTAAAGCCATCCTGCATGGATTCATAGAGAATTCCTCTTCTTCCACCTCCCATAACACATGCTGAGCTTAGATACTCCATACTGCAACATGAGAATAAAAGGACATAGAATAGTTGTGTAAAATCTTACCATAACCATAGATGTCCTTCTCTTCCATGTTGCAGTATTCCTATCCATCCCCCTGACCTCCGTTTAGGACCTCTGTTTTTCTGCCTTTTTTTTTCCCTTTCTGGATGGCAGCCTTATTAGCTACCCTTAGACTATTGTCCGACTGGGCCATTCAGTTCTGAGGTCTGTGCATGCAGACGTCACACTTATGGCCCATGGTTTATGGTTCCAACGTGTGATGTCCCACGCATCAAGCAGCAGCCAGGCTAAGCTTTTGTATATGGCCTGGACGTTCGGATCGCCTCGGGGGCAGAGGATCCCTAATGTTAGAATACTGCAACATGGAAGAGAAGGCCATCTATGGTTATAGTAAGATTTTACACAACTGTTCTTTAACCTAGCATCCTGGTAAGATATCTTATATGCCACCTTGTTACTTTAAAGTCTTGGCAGAGAACTTATGGTCATTTTGTGTGTAAGTATTGACTGTTGGTATTCCTTTTAACTTTGGAATTAAACCCTCTGACATTCAGTGAAATTTCTGAAAATTCAATATAGGTGTCTACTCTGCAAACTACACACAGCACATAGCAGAATTGGTAGGAGGACAAAAAAAACATAAGTTTTGCAACCTCTAATGCAAGAGCAGAAAAACAGTTTTTCACAAGCTAGACAGAAACAGCACAGTGATCAGATGCAACTGACCAAATAGTAAATAAATGTCTTCATTTGGTAATAACACTCTATGAACGGTATTACGCGTTACACAAGAACAATGTAGTAGTAACCATAGAAGTAATAACAGGTAATCTGCATAATGAACCTTTGCTCCACACAGATGAAAAATGAAGGAAGTGTGCTGTGCCCTCTGCACCACAGTAAACTACCAAAAGGTAACTGTCACACAACACCTCACTGTTGCTAAACAACATCAGGAATGAAAAGAAAATGAAGACATACTGTCTATAGAAATGTTAAGCAGGCAGATACTAGGTGCTGTACTCTAGAATGGCTAAGGATCCCAGAGGATGAGACAGAGACTGGCCTACCCTTCTAAGTAAAGGAAAAAAAGCACACCAAGTAAAACAGGCGCACAAATATATACATGTTCTTCACAGCTGCACGAGTTGCACAGCTTCTTGAAGGAAAACCTCTCTGTCGAGAGCAAATACAAGGCATGGGGGCTACTATGTCTCATGATTTCCTCCACTTAAAAAAAACTGTCCATATGTCTGTTCTTGTTTTGGCAGAATTAACCCCACCATTCTTAAAGCTTGACCCAGCTAAAAATTTGGTGCATCAGCTTGACAAGAGGAAGTTCCGAGAGTTGCTGAGATGCAATCCCAGTTTGAGTATCGCCTGCATTGGTCATAGTTGTAATTGCCTCCTTGTTCTCTACCAACAACAGAGGCTGTGATCAGCATCCCAAATAGTTACCAGTGCTCTCCTTTATCAGAGGTCTTTCTAGACTGATAATTTTGGGCTTGCCATAATTCTGCCTAGCTGAGCACAAGCGTGACTTCTCTATAAATGCATTGTTGGAGGGGATGGCTGCATAGTTAGAATGGCCGGTAGTGAGTCTGGATCTCTTAGCTGACTTGGGAGGGAACACAGCATATAGTTATCTTGTTAAGTAGGTAAAGGGTTTGGGCTATCAAAGGAGAGCCTGTTTGACTGACACTTCATAATTAGCCTAGCTGGGTAGATAAATCCAGTAGTAATAAAATTATTTTATACAGGCTGTGTGCCTCTGCAAAGGCTCTTCTTTCTCCCATGACTTAATTTAAGGAATCCTGAAAATATGAACTATATGTGTATCCAAAATTGCTGTTTTTAGTATTGTCCAGTATTCTGATTTTGCTTATGAAATTTAGAATTAGATTCAGTGGTTTCACAGATGTTATTTGAAGATAAAGAATTAAACTGTCATCATGCTGACTTTCAGTTCCAGTCAGTCCAGGATTGTTTAGCTGTAGCCAGTCGATTCAGGAATGTTTTTTGCACTTATAAAGAATTAGCTATAATAAATGTTTCCATTTTGACCGTTCTAGCATAAGCACTGCAATAGCTTCACTGATGTTCTTCTGTGTCACTGTTGCAGTATTCTAAGCAGAAGGGATCTCTAGTCCAGGAAATCCCTATGCTTGGCCAGTATACCAAAGCCTAATAATTTCGTATGCTCCGTACATTATACCTATGCTCCCCATACAGAACATAGGGCATAAAAGGGATGTACGGAAGCAGCTACCCAGGCCTTCGTTGCCACCAGTTCGAACACCATTTTGCTAGTTAATCTGAATGCCTTGTTGCCATGCTGAATACCTAGCTGCCAGATAAGTGCCCCATTGCAGATGTTTTTTTTTTTCTCTTCTTGGTCCTGTATTTTATTTTGCTACCTAGAATTTATGTCATCTAAGAAGGGAAAATGTCATTGGGAGGCAGATTCTCCATAAGGATCATCGTGAACAGTGTCTTTTTGTTTGTTTCCCACAACCATACCTCTTGTAGTATCTGTAAAGTATTTGTGCCTAAAACAGTCAGAAGCCGTTGGTTTTCAAGATAAATGGCCAGGGAAGACAAACAGTGTAAACAATTAGCCAAGGGTACTGTGGCTGAATCCTTTAAACCCGAGATACTCCTACTAGGTAAGAAGAAGACCAAGAAGTCTCAGCCAGATTCCTTAGCTGTCCAGCCTTCACTGGATGTCCCTCTAAAGGGGGTAATAGCTCTGTAGGTCATTTGGCATCTACATCAGATTCCTGTGCTGTGACCCTGTCTGAGGCTGGCATGACTATATTTTTGGACATGCTCTGAGGCTTTGCAGGCATTTGCTGTGGTCTTTGAGGGGAACTGTGGTTCGAGAAGTCATCCACCCCTGATAACTATTTTAGTGACAACACACTCATTAGAGTTGACCTAGTAGTCAGGGACTCAGGAGCACACATAGACAGTAATCTAGCCTTTAACCGTCATGTGTCTGCAGTAGTGAGGAAATCATTCTATGTTGCGCAACTTACAAACAAAGGTATGGCATCTAGATCCAGGGGAAGTTATTGTTCCACTGTATTCAGCATTAATCAGACCTGTCATTGAGTATAATGCCCCCTTTGGTATGTACCTAACCAGACATATCCAACAACTGGAATGTCAGCAGAGGTTCCTTACTAAAAAATACAGGGTATAAGTAAAATGTCTTATGCAGACCACCTCAAGGTCCTATCTCTGTATTCTGTCTCCTACATGCTGTTGAGGGGAGAGCTATCCCTGGCATACAGGGCATTGTCAGACCCCACTCTGATGGACCTCCTGCATATCCACAAAACAATCAGCACCAGAATTACCCATTTTAAAAACTTAAGCCTTGCCTGTGATACACATAGAACCTGCTGGAGAGAGTGGTATGTATTCCAGAGACTACCTTGTCTCTGGAACAGGCTCCACATCCATGTGAAGCAGAGTTCCTCCCTAACACAATTCAAGCGTAACTTAGGCAGTTGGATGAGGAGCATGACTTGACACGTGTCTCTAATGGATACAGACAATGTGTAACTGGTTCATCTCTCAGGCTCCTTCTTGTAAATGGTTCATCTCCCAATCCCCTGTTTACACTTATCAAGGGTGCCAGAACTTGTCAGAAATTTGGGGTGCATGGCTAGGCTTAAAAAGACCCTTGTGGTCGTTAGCCTAGTAAACAACTATGAACATATTATCTCGGAAGGTACTAGAGGCATTACACAGATATTGGTCAAGAGGGAGGTTCGGGTTCTCTTACTGAAGCTCACCAAGGGTCAGAACCTCTGATAATTTGTTAGAGCTGATATCCCTTCCAAGAAAGACAAAAAATGAAACATGGTTCAGTCAGTCCTAAGGATCCTCAAAGGTAATGGCAAGAGTTTACTAAGGGCTTGTTTTCTGCCTTGATGGCCCTGAAGCATCCTCAAGCGGTTTTGGTACCTGCAACTCCTTGGACCTCCACCCCTAATAAACAGCTTAGGGAACCAGATTTCTCAGATGAGGATTCGGTGTTTGATGAGGAGTCTTAGGTTCATAGGTTCATAGGTTCATACTAGGCTATCTGCCCAAGGGCATTTATAAGCCTAGCCCATAGTTATGTGGCTTTCGCCACCCCTTTAGTTTGAATAAAAACTATGCCTATCATTTTGCTGTGCCTCTGTCAAGCAGTGACGCTGAAGTAATCCCTGGGGTATATCTGCAATCTCCCATCCATTGGTCAAGATTCCTCTTGAACAAGACCAGAGAGGTGCTCTGCCTCACATGTACCGGGATTTTGCTCCACAGCATAGGGAGTCTCTGGGTGATGAATCTGTCCCTCCAGCACGTTCTATTTATAACCGTGTCAAGGTTTAAGTCTCCCGCCCTTGTGGTTCTGAGGGATCTAGATTTTTTGAGGTGAAGCATATTCATCAAATCTGGGTTTGACATGGCCTTATATGTCAGGCACAGGTCACCTCTGAGCAAGCGGTATGAGACTGAATAGAGCTGGAGTTCTTTCAGTCGGGCAGCATAAGACATATTTTTGAGACCCTTTATCCTTTTGGTGAGGAACTTTTGGGGCCTTTCAAGCTGCAGCAGGTGTCTGGTCAGATACATTCCGAACGGGACATTGTACTCAATCATAGGTCTAATAAGTGATGAGTACAGGGGGACGATGACCTCCCTTGATCTAGATGTGAATCCCTTCATGATCAGGTGGGTGATATAGAAGGTTTTCCTAACTACTTTAGCAACATGAGTGTCAAAGGTAAGGCTACTGTCAACCTGGGTCCCCAGATCTCTGATGACTTTTTCTGTGCTCAGTGGATTGCCACCTATATGGTAGCTAGGGGTAGCCTTGTTTTTCCCAAAGGGTATGACTATGCATTTTTTGGCGTTTAACTTCAGGCCATGGCTCTGGCACCAGTTATCCATTTCTGTGAGGCCCTTCTGGAGGATATCTGTGTCAGATGTGTTTTCGACTATGGCCCAGTTTGCAGTCATCTGCAAACTTTGTCAGCCATAACCCTCCTGTGTTTGCTTGTACTTCAGAAAAGTAGATGCCGAACAAGAGTGGACCCAGGACTGAGCCCTGTGGGACACCACTTGTGACAGGCTTTGAGTCTGACATGGCTCCAGCAACTCTGACCCTGTGGGTTCTGTCACTTAGCCAGTTTGCAACCCATCTTGTGATGTATGGGTTTACATTCAAGCTGATGAGTTTTTCGATGATACCTGAGTGGGGTATTGTGTCGAAGGCCTTTGCCAGGTCGAGGTAGGCTGTATGGACTGCCTTTCCTCATCAATGGCCTTGGTGACTGTCTCGAAAAAGTCAACCAAGTTTAAGAGGCAGGATCTGCCTTTGACAAAGCCAAACTGAGTTGGATCCAAAGTCTGCAAGTTCCCTATGTCTTTATTTATGAGTTCCATTATGATCCTCTCCATGGCTTTGCAGATAAGGCTTGTCAAGCTAATGGGCGGTAATTTCCAGGGTCTGTGGAGGCACCGCCCTTATGAAGTGGGACCACAGTCGCCGTCGCCACTCCTTGGAATATCCTGAGGTGAGGCTAAGATTAAACAGCTGTCCTAACTGTGGGTTTAATTCCTCATTGAGTTCATGAAGCACACAGCCGGGGACACCATCCGGTCCCATGGATGCTGTGTTTTTTGCCTTAGTGAGGGCAGTTCTCACCTGGGCGTTGGAGATGTTTGGGGGCTACAATCCTCTGGAATAGATATCTCTCCTTTTGGGGAGGGGGAGAAGTTTGCACTGAACCTGTCAGCCAGTATGTTGGCAATGTGTGTAGGTTCAGTAATTTTCACATCATTTTGAACTAATTCTGAGCATATCTGGGAGTTTCCTCCTAGGTTTCTAACATAGCTAAAGAAGGCCTTATGATTCTCTTTAGAGTCCTTGGCGATTTTTTCTCAAAATTTGCCTTGGATGATTTTATGAGAGCTCTTAGTTTTTACTTATAATGATCAAAGGTGTCTTACCTTTCAAGGATTTTGCTCTATCTTGTAGTAGCTTCCTCCTTTTGTTGTAGAGCTTGTTTATGGCTGGGGTCCACCAGACTGGACGCTTGCCTTTGGTACAGAGAGTCTTAGTTTTGTTTGGGATTGCCTGATCCATGCAGTCCTGTAGGTGCTGGTAGAAGGCATTTGTAAGTGATTCAGCGGTTTGAGTAATGTTTACCACTGGCTCAGGGGCCTTAAAGGAGACCACACTAGTTTTTAGAAGTGTGAAATCGGCTTTTGAGAAGTTTTTCACTGTGGTCTTTTTGTTTCAGGTGGGGCGGGATGAGGACCTCCAGCGAGATTAGTTTATGATCTGATCTCACCAGTGAGGGGTATACTTCCGGTGTTGAACATTTTGATCCCATGTTCGTGATGATGAGATCAAGTATGTTTTCTCCTCTTGTGGGGATGGTGACTAGTTGTTCCATGGCATTTGAGTTTATGAACTCCAGGAATCTTTGGGTTAGAGTGTTCGGGCTTGAGTAGTGTTCCCAGTCTATATTAGGGTAGTTAAAGTCACCTAGTATGATGGTGTTTGGAGATACATTTATCCCTCCAATGTTTTCAGGAAGGCCATGTGAGGTTCCTGAGTTTGAGAGGGTGGCCTGTAACATGCTACAAATTGCAGAGCAGTCTTGCCTATGGTTAATTGCACCTGGATGGTCTCCGATGCATCATGCGTTGCCACCAACCTTGAGGTGTGGGTGTCCTTTATGAATATGGACACCCCTCCTTTCTTGGTGTTGTCCGGATTTTGGGGCCGGAACGCATGATATGAGGTGAAACCTGTTAGTGCTGGGGTGCTCTCAGGAGCCTTGAACCAGGTTTCTGTCACAGCACAGACATCGATGTTCTCCATATTGAGAAGGGCCTCGAGTCGTGCATCTTGAGATTGAGACTTCTGGCATTGAGCAGCATTACCCTTAGTTTTTTCCTTTTTGGTGTTCTAGGGTGGTAGGTTTAGAATTTGAGCCTTGCCTAAAAAGGCACTATGGGGTGGCAAGAGCCTTTGCCAATATCCGGAAGCCCAGGGTGACAGGTGCAAGCCGTCCCTTGCGCAGCGTGGCTTGTCCAGCATGTCATCCCAGGCAGACAGACATTGGATCCCCTTTGAATGACACCAGAATTTAAGCCAATTATTAAAGCTGATCATCTTATCACTGTATTGTGGCATCATTCTAGGTGAAGGTAGGATACTGCTCAAGGTCAGGGTCATACCTGCCTGGGCTACATAATCAGAGAGCTCCTCGATGTCCCTTTTCATGTAGTCCAAGGAGGTACGTCTCAGGTCGTTGACACCAGCGTGGACAATGACTGAGTCGTACTTGTACCTGCTGTTGAGAGACCTGAGTGCTTGCGTTATGTGGCGGATTCTTTATCCTATTCTTCACAGATGCCTTCACCTTTGGCTTATGATTCTGATGAGGACGAGTCTTTTAGTCTTGAGTCCCCTTTTGAGGAATTGTCCTTTGGGGACACAGTTGCTAGGATGATGGAATACTTAAGTGGGATTCTTCTCAAGTGTCTGATATTCAGGGAACAAACTTCAAAAAATAAAGCCCGAAGACCGATGCACCCAGGAAAAAAGCTGGTGAATAAATACAAATTTGTTTAAAACGCTAACAACACTTTAATTCGTTTAAGGCACAGGAGATAAGCTTTCCGTCGGCAACTCCTCGCCAACTTCATCAGAAATTTAAAATAAATCACCACTGACGTGGCTTATTTATAAACTACATTCTGACCACATGATGTCAACACCATCTCCTTCTGTTCAAGTGTACATTTCACATTCGATTTTTTTAATTTATATCATATAAAATGTAGAGATAATAACAATAAAAAACCTCAAACCTCATTTCAAATGCTCAGACACAAAAAAATGCTAATTGTGCAAGAAGCTTCGCTTCACATAGCGTTAAATTCTATCAACTAAGAAACTTATATACATGCATACATCTTAATTTCCTACAGGCTAAACTACTTATATATTTATAAGGCTTACTAAAATACTAATAATCTACATTAAATCAAATAAGAAATAAAAAATACAATAAAAAATACAATATATGTATCAACAGCAAAATTATATAAACAATGCTCGTCCCATAGAATTCTGCCTACCCAACTATGTTAAAAGCATCACTAACAAACTAAAAAAATCATAAATCATTTACCTAACCATACTTCTCAATTTCAGAATGCTGGTAATGGATAACATACTGTTCAAGCCTGGATAATGGTAGGCTTCCAATTTTAATTGCCACAACAATTCCTTGAATTCCAAAGTTAATGATTCAGGACCTCCCCTATTATTTGATACAACCTGATCTATCACTGTGAAACTAAATTTATGGTCTGGCCACTCCTTAATGTGCTTAGCTAGTGCATTTTCCATTTTCTCCTTCTTGATGGCATAAATGTGTTCATATAGGCGCTCATAAACTCTCCGATCAGTTTTGCCTATATAAAACACCGGACATGAAGAACAATGTGCCAGGTAAACCACTTGTGCACTTGCACAATTAAATCTCCCCTTAATAATAAATTTTGTATCTCTAATCGTAAAGTGAGTGCCTGCTTTGTCAAACCTGCAATATTTGCACATGCTGCATTTAAACATGCCTATCTGCCATTGCAAGGTCTGGGTTTCATTTCTAAAATATTCTTTAAATTGAGCCCCCTCCTAAAGGTTACTTTCGGGGTAGGTCCTAACTGGATGGGGGCTTGGTTATCTAACATTAGAAAACCCCAGTTCTTCTTAATGATGGATAACATGTCACCTGCGTCCACGTTATACGTGGTGATAAAACTACAAGAGAAGATAGTACTAGCATGACTATTATTTTCTAACGGACGTGGTTCCACAAGGGGGTAACCCAAAATAGGTAAATAAAAACCACTTTCCCTCTCAGAACATACCTCCTTGCACAACTCTGCAATCAAATTGCTGGGGTAACCCCTATTCAAGAAAAGATCTCGAATAAAGGCACATTCCTCAAAAAAATCACTGAGTCTTGACACCATCCTGGCCGCTCTGACCAGCTGACCCTTCACTATCGATCTCTTCTAGTGAAGGGGGTGGTTGCTGTCAAAATGCAAATAAGTATTGGAGAAAGTGGTTTTTCGATGGATTTTAGCTACAAAGCAACCCTGGGAAATATCCTTATATAAATCCACATCCAAGTATGCAATTATTTCCTTCGAAAAGCATGAAGTAAATTTGAGGAAATCTGTGGAACCATTTACACTTTCTACCAGGGAATCTGCCACTTCCTTTTCACCCATCAGGATGATGAAAATATCGTCCAAAAATCTGGTGTACAATTGGACTTTTTCTTTTATTATAGGGTTACAAAAAACAAACTCTCTCTCCCAAAAAGCCATCACTAAATTTGCCACACTACCCCCACATGGGGATCCCATGGGCACTCCTATCAATTGGTGAAACCATCGATTGTTAAAAGAGAAGAAGTTACATGCTAAGACAATGTCTAATAGTTCTCTAACCATTAGAATTTCTTCAGCTGGTGCTTGTTTTATAGACATGATCATTTGAATCCATTCCAACGCCACACTATGGGGGATAGAAGAATATAAATCAATCACGTCAATGGTTAAGAAGTGACTTCCAATATTAAATGGAACTTAACTAACTTTGGCCAAGAATGACCATGAATCTTTGGAAATATGCACCTCACTGGATACATGTGTGTGTCTTTCGGCTTTTCCCAGTTAGGGGTCGCCACAGCGGAACTCCGGTCCACTAATGATTGGCAGTAGAGTTTTACGTGCTGGCTTGCTGGGCCTAATGCACAACCTTCAACGAAGGAATGCCCATTCACGCATGTCACCACAGAAGACGCTCTAACTGAGAATCGAACGGGCAACATCTAACTGTGAGGCGACAACGCTACCGCAGTGCCTCACTGGATACATACTTTTTCAAAATTGTATCCACCACCTTTGCCGCTGCATAAGTCATGCTACCCTTTGCACTAACCAATTGGCGCATAGGGGGGTCCATAATGTTCTTATGGATCTTTGGATTTCCGAAAAGAACTGGTATCTTTGGGTTAGATGTAGAAATATAATTAAAAACATCCAAGTCTATTACCCCACTAATAAACATATCCTCATAATATGAGCGTACTCGAGATAAACTAATGTTCAATTCGTTTCTTGATACCTCACTGTAAGTCTCAGATGCTAGAATGGATTCCATTCTATTAATATACTCATCCATCTCCATTACCACTAGCCCTCCCCCTTTATCTGGCTGCATCACTCTAACTGCAGAATTGCATAACAATTCTAATAATGATTTCTCTTCTTTGGTGATGTTATAATTTACAACAGTTTGGACTCAAGTAAAAACCGAATATCCAAATCACATAACTGTTCAAAGAGATTTAGTGATGGATGCAAAGGGGGGTTATATGTACTAGGTATATGGAAAGTCTTCTTTGAGGTCAGCTGATCTCCTAATAAAAGCTGCAAATTTAGCTTTCTCACAAAAAGCTTTAAATCAATTAAAGTATTGGCCAAGTGTGCCCGCCGTGATAGTACAAAAGATAAACCCTTGGCCAAAAAGTCAACCAGAGATTGTGAGAAAACAAATCCAGAATAATTATAAATCTTGAAATCCCTACCAGTATTTGTCTCTATCTTGTAAGGAATTTCGCCCGAAGTGATACTTCAGACGTAGTCCTGGCTAATTCCTCCTGGTCTTGGGTTTGTTCCTCTGCTTCTGACCCGGGGACAGTTGGGATGGTGAGGCTGGGTTCTGAAAATTTGACCCCTCAGATGTATGCGAAGTATTAGACGGTTTAGCATGTGAAACTAAACAGTCGCTCCTTCGAAGCTGGTTCTGTTGGTCATAGACTGCATGTGATGTATCATCCTGGTCATGGTTAGACCAATGAGATCTAGCGTCTTCTGTCACATTCGATTCTTCAAAAAAACGGGTCGATGTCCCCAAATAGTTACCTTGAGATTTGGGGGGCTTGGGATAAGCCAAGCCTTCTTTATAGGCTTTTATATCTCTTTGGAGTTTTTTAACTTTGTTGGCAGTAATTTTGCAAATATGCTGATCAGTACTTGTATAGATCCGCTCATAGTCACATTTATACCTCAAGAAGTTGGTATCCTTCCTAATAACTTCATCTAGCATCGATATCTCATCGGACAAGCTGTTCGCTGCCTCTTGGTAGTGCTTGCAAATTAAATTAAGTAGTTCAAACCCGTGTCTATCAAAAAGTGAAAGCAAATCTTTGTGGAAAGCAGAACCCTCCTCCAATCCTGTCGGGTACTGCCAAGAACGAAGACCCTTCGGCACTATTTTGGACCACTGACATTCTCCAAAATAGGCAACCTCCGGTTGCAATTTCCTAAGCTTGATCAGTTTTTGGTCAAAAATGTTTAATTTCTGGGGTAAATTCACATCCCCTGATGAACCTTGATTAGGGGCAGAACCTCCCATAAAAGTGTACATTTCATACAAAATACTAATAATCTATATTAAATCATGTTTTTAGTATGCCTTGTAAATATATAAGTAGTTCAGCCTGTAGGAAATTAAGATGTATGCATGTATATAAGTTTCTTAGTTGATAGAATTTAACGCTATACGAAGCGAGGCTTCTTGCACTATTAGCATTTTTTTGTGTCTGAGCGTTTGAAATGAGGTTTGAGGTTTTTTATTATTATCTCTACATTTTATATGATATAAATTAAAAAATGAATGTGAACTCTACACTTGAACAGAAGGAGACGGTGTTGACATCATGTGGTCAGAATGTAGTTTATAAATAAGCCACATCAGTGGTGATGTATTTTAAATTTCTGATGAAGTTGGCGAGGAGTTGCCGACAAAAAGCTGTATCTCCTGTGGCTTAAACGAATTAAAGTGTTGTTAGCGTTTTAAACAAATTTGGATTTATTCACCAGATTTTTTCCTGGGTGCATCGGTCTTCTGGCTTTATTTTTTGAAGTTTGTTTGAGTTTTTTGTCTTAATATTCAGGGAAGATATGAATTGCTTCAGGTAGATATTTCTAAACCACTATGTTGGCTTCCTTGCTAGATGTTTTCATTGCTGCTTCCAAGTCTCCTGATTCTCATCCTCCTGCTCCTAAGAAACCTGATAAGATGTTCTTCGTGTTTCACTGGTGCAGTCCTGATTTGTGGGATTTCCTGCGGTGGAAGCCCTTGGCCGGCTTGACTACCAGAGTAAAAATCTCCCTTCTCCTAAGGTGGACATCCTAGCCTGATGTCAGTATGCTTCATTATAAAGGGAACCAGCTGACTCCATGACATCAGTCTTTTCTTGCTGTCAGAGCCTGAAGCAGTGTTTCAGTGCATTGGTCAGTCCACACCAAAGAGAAGTCATATAAAAGCTAAGGACCCCATTGGGGAACTCTTTATCTTCCTTTAACCCATGTCAGATAAAAGTAACAATTGTTTCGACTGTGGTAAGCAAATCCCACATCAAGACTTTCATATGTTGTGCGTCACCTGCCTCGGCCTAGATCACAATGTCCCTATTTGCTGTATTTACGCCTGTTTCAATTCTAGAACTAAAAGGCATAGGGCCAAAATCTTATCTAGGCGTCTTAGTCTGCCATCTACCTTGTATTGTCCTGATGCATCCGCCGGTCATCCCAAGGTTGCTCTTCCTAAGCCTAGGAAGAACAAGGAAAAAAATGCCAGCGTGGGAGACAGTTTCCCCATAGAGGCCCCCACAATGTGTCTTTTTTTGCTTAGGTCTCATGACCATACATCTTCTTCTGTTTGCCAGGAGTTTGTTCCTAAAACCCTTTGCAGTAGACTTTCTTCCCTTTCCCTGTATCTTGAGAACCAACATCTTAGGCTACTCGCTAAAGATACTATGGAAGGAATCTCCCACTCCGAGGGTGAGCCGTTAGGAAGGAAGAAGTTGAACAAGGTAAGATTGGAATCTTCCACTGTCCACCCTTTGCCAGGTGTTTTTCCTGAGGGCATTATGAACCTGGAGACTCACCTGGCTGTGTTGTTGAATTTCTCTGCTGCAACCATGTTGGAGGCTGGTGAGGATCCAGCTGGCAGCACATCCAAAGAGGCTTTGCAGGCATCTATTTTGGACATTCAGAGGGAACCACTGTTGATTTTATTTTGAGCGGCCTAAGGGATTTCTTCAGTTTCTACTTGGGGAAGAAGTTCCTGCTATGGTCCTCAACTGTCATGTGGATCTGAGCCTTCTCGGGATGTTCCCTTAAAAAAGAAACAAACAAACATATTTCTTCTGCTTCTAGAGATCCACAAAGTGAGTGGCAGGCTTTTACTCTGGGTTATTTTCTGCCTTAATGTCCTTAAAGCCTCCTCATGGGGTTTCAGTTCCTGGTCCTCCTTGGTCCCCTACTCCTCTTTAAAGGCCTAGAGACCAGGATTCTTCTGAGGATGAGTCAGATTTTGCTGACGAATCCCTAACTTATTCTACTCAAATTCCTCTGTTGTTCAGAGGAGGAGGAATCTATTAGTGTTGATGTTCCTTTGGAGAGACACTGCCTTGGATGACGGATTTTTTAAGTGAGATTGTACTCAGGTCTTTGATATCCATAAAAGGTACTATGAGTTGCTGCAGTTGGACTCTTACACCTGCGGCTATTCCTCCTGTCTTGGTTGCTTTACTGGATGTCTTCTCCAATGTCTCTCATATGCCTGAACCCCTCTCCCCCTCCCCCCCGCTCCCAAGAAGCCTGATAGGTTTTCTAGGGTTCCTGAGGATTGTTCTTTTTCATATAAATGTCCTGCTGCTGACCCTTTGGCAGTGTCTGTAGCCTCTAATAAGCCATCTCAATTCCTTTGTCCAAGTTATTGCCTTCTGACAAGGACAACAGAACTATGGGCAGGATAGGCAGAAGGTTTACACTTTTGCTACCGTAGCTGTTAGGACTATTAATTATTAGACCCATATATCTAGGTATACGTTGGCTGTTTTTTTCTCAGGCCTGTCAACTTATTTCTGATTTTCCAGACTTTGAGAGTAAAACTTCTGTTCTTTCCTTGCTAGGGACTTCCTCTCGAGTCATTCATCATTCTGTTAAATGTAGTTATGATGTGGCGGATGCCTCTTGTAGGACTGTTGTTTTTGGTTCAGTTATGAGGATGTATTCTTGGCTTAGGCTTCAACCTCTACCTGATGATATTAAAGCTAAGCTGATGATGCTCCTCTGGATTCTAAACTTATGTTTGGAGATGCTGCTGCTGGTTTAAGTCCCTTCAGGATAAGGGTAAGGCCTTACGGGAAATTAAACATGTGTTTGTTTGTCCTCTGCCTAAATTTCAGAGAAACGGGTCTATATCACATTGTCGAATACTGACAATATCGAACGGCTAAATGTCGAAAGTGCCATTCATCTAAACTGTTCTTGTGGGGGGCTGTGCCCCCCACACCCCCTGCTAATTATATATACCAACTCCAAGATTGCACTACAGTGAGGAAAGGGCAAATTTTCTGATCCTCACTGTACCGAGATCCCACAAGGACAGTTTTGATGAATGGCACTTTCGACATTTTAGCCATTCGACATTGTCATAATTCGACAATGTGATAGGAATCCCAGAGAAAGTACCCTGCTAAGCCTGCCTTTGTTCATAGGCAATCACATTCTACTACTAAAAGTAAGAAGAGTGGCAAACAGACTCCTCCTGCTAAGGCTACTCAATTTTCAGGGACTCCGAATCCTTCCTTTCTGGACAGACCAGGTGCTGTGTGACTATCTGTCCCATCCCAGTCACATTCCTCTTTATCTTCGCGATGTCCTTCAAGAATGCAACTGCAGTCATAACATATGGGTTATCCTGCCTCAGGCAGCCCTCGGTCGGCCGGATTCCAAAGTCTGGGTCCGACGTCGGCTGATGTCGTATTTCTCTCCGACGTCAGAGCGGCAGGAGTACATAAGCATCAGCCAACGCCATCTTCTTCAGTCTTTCTTGCCGCGCGGTGCCCGAAGCAGAAGCAGTTCGCAAGTGCCGGTCGGTCAACTCCTGTATTCTTCGATCCGAAGTCATCAAAAAAGCTAAGTACCCCGTTGGGGACCTTTTCTTGCCTCAGCCGATGTCAGAAATTACTGAAAAAGTTAATAATTGTTTGTCTTGTGGTAAACAAATACCTCATAAGGATTTCCATTCTTACTGCCTTCCTTGTCTTGGCCCAGACCACGACGTCTCAGCCAGTGCCGCCTGTGCTCGCTTCAATAAGCGCACTCTCAGGCGCCGGGCGGAGTTCGCTGAAGACTTTTTCGGTGAAAAATACGATTACAAGATGCCGTCAGAATTACCGACATCGCAGACTCCTAAAAAACGTAAAGACCGGGACCGCCATCCTCGGCCCGCGTCTTCCACCGACACCATGCCAAAACCTACCACGAGTGCCCCGGTTCCCTCTGAGGCAGTTATTTCACCGCTCCGAACCGAAGACACCGCATTACCGATTCCTCCAATACCGGAGACCACACCGACGCCAGTTATTGATTTTCCTCCGGATACTGAAACCGAGGAAATGCCCGAGACCATTGCTGTGGATAAGGTCACTCCTGCACGTGGAGCTGCTAGGCCTCCCATGTCCATGTCTATCAAGGCCTACACACGTGCTAAGGCAGCCAGCAAGACTAAGTACCTTACTGCTAAAGCCTTACCTCAGCCTACTCCTGAGACACAAATCATGACTATGGCAGCAGACTTAATCTCCATGATCAGATGTTCCCAGGCCCATCCTGAGAGAGGATCCCAGCCTCCTCCTGATAAGAGGCCCAGGGTTGAGCCCACTGACCCTCTTCCTTCAGATGAAGATTCTGAGGCCTCTGGCCACTCCGATAGCCAGGAAGAGCCTTTCCAGACCTACGAGGACTCAGATGCAGAGGACTCCATCCCCTCGGCCTCCCCTCCTGAGGATATTTCTTTTGGGGAAGTTCTGCATTCCATGAGGGAACATTTTAAGTGGCAAGGCCAGGAATTTTCTGATTCCAGAAAGCGCCTTCATACCTTCCTTAAAAACCCCAGCACAGGCCCTTAGCTATACCTCCTGTGCTTGATGTTTTGGATGATTTATACTCTGACTCCAGTGTTACCCCTGATACTCTCCCTCCAGCTCCTACCAAGCCGGACAGATACTATAGAGTTCCTGAAACACATTCTCATTTCTTTAGGGCCCATGCTGTTGATTTAGAAACTATTTCACAGGGGCCGAAAGGGGTTTCAGCTACCACCTCCAAAAATCCTTTGCCTTCCAACAGGGAAGCTAGGTCATTAGAGAGATGGGGGAAGAAGGTTTACACCTCCACTACTTTATCTATGAGAGCTCTCAATTGTCTCTTTCATATGTTTCAATATCAGGATTTCCTGTTAGATGATTTACAGAAAACTTTGGCCTCTCCTGATCCTTTAGATAGGAAGTATTTGCAGGAGGCTGTACACAACTCTCAGCAAGTTAGCAATCACTTCCTTCAGTGTGGATATGATGCATTGGAAGCTACATGTAGGGCAGCTATGACAGGGGCGGTCATTCGCAGACATGCATGGTTAAAAGAACAACCTCTACCAGATCATGTTAAGGCAAAACTTCTTGATGCACCCTTGGAAAAGAACAAGCTTTTGGTGCTAATGCTAAAGATGTATTAAAGACCATTGAGGAAAAAGCCAAGTCAGTTCAGACAGTCAAAGATTTCCTCCAGGTTCAGCCACCCAGATTCAGCAGGAATTGGCCTTCAAAAAACTGGTCCTTTCCTAATACTGAAAGATTTCAAAGGGGCAAAAGCAGGCATGGCCGAGGAAGAGGACAATACAGAGGTTCCTACAGGGGATGACAATGGCAACCAGCAAACCAAAGAAGTGACACAGGGGCTTCTCCTGCCCCACAGGGACAACCCCAATGACTTTCCTCTACTTCCGCTAACCAAAGAGCAAACAGAAGCTCCCTTGGGCGGAAAATTATCTCTGTTTTCAGACAATTGGCACAGATTGACAAAGGACAAATGGATTTTGGACATTATAGACCAAGGCTACAGGTTCCACTTTCATACCTTACCAAGGAAACAAGGCATGCCAAACCTACTGCAAAATCAGAGGGCAGAGGCTTTCAAGCAAATTTCTCTGCTTGCTCAGATCAATGCAATAGAAAAAGTTCCACAACAAGAACAAGGCCAGGGGTTTTACTCAAGACTGTTCCTTGTTCCAAGGAAAAGAAACACAATGGAGACCAATACTGGATTTGTCCGCATTAAACACCTTTCTCATAGTACCAAAGTTCAAAATGCTGACCTTACAGCAACTCCTTCCCATGCTGGGCAAGGGGTCTTGGCTGATTACTCTGGACCTCAAGGAGGCATAACTGCATGTCCCTATCAGACACAGCTGCAGAAGATACCTCAGATTTCTTGCAGGGCCAGAGCATTATCAATTCTCAGCATTGCCATTTGGCTTATCTACTGCGCCCAGAGTGTTTACAAAATGCCTGGCTTCAGTAATTGCTCATTGCAGGCTCCAGGGGATCCAAATTTACCCGTACCTGGACGACTGCCTCATACAAGCGGACGACAAACTGATTTTGACAAAAAACTTGGATTATGTCATTCAATTGCTACAAGCTCTGGGATACACAGTCAACTTCCAAAAGTCAAGACTGCAGCCATCCCAGGAAATTACTTTCTTAGGAGCCAATCTAGACACAACCTCTCAAATGGCTTACCTGACAGAAGACAAGCAAAAGAAGTTAACTCATTATTTCAAAGGTTTGGCAAAGCTCACCCAGATGACTGCAAGGAGATTCCTACAGGCCCTGGGTTACATGGCATCATGCATTCTCCTGGTTCCATTAGCAAGACTACACATGAGAAAGCTTCAATGGTACCTAAATTATGGTCTCAACACAGCAACAACCTAGAGACAACCATACCGCTTATTCCATGCCTACAAAAGGAATTCCTATGGTGGGCCTCGGTAAGCCAGGCAAACACAGGTATGTCATTCAAAAAACCACAAATAACACAAACAATGACCACAGACGCCTCAGACCTTGGATGGGGGCGCACATGGAGGGCAGATGTATTCAAGGACAATGGTCTCCAAAGGAAACACATCTGCATATCAACCAAAAAGAAATGCTGGCAGTCATGCATGCCATCGAGGCCTTTCGACAACAACTTCAGCAAGGCCACCTGCTAATACGGACAGATAACACCACTGTCATGTGGTACATAAACAAGCAGGGGGGCACCCATTCTTACCCCCTTTGGAGACTGACAATGAATCGTTGGGAAAAATCACTGAGCTTAAACATACAGTTGCAATCCCAGTTTGTTCCAGGCAAAGACAATGTGCTGGCGGACAGCCTAAGCAGGAATTTCCTAGACCCCCACGAGTGGAGGTTACATCCAGAAATCTTCATAAGGCTCACCTCAACATGGGACAGGCCAGAAGTAGACCTATTTGCCTCCCACCTCAATCATCAGCTACAAAAGTTCTGTTCAAGGACATATCATCCACAAGCATGGAAAACAGATGCTCTCTCATTCAACTGGAACTTCCTAAAGATTTATGCATTCCCACCTCTGCCACTGATGACCACAGTACTACTAAAGATCAAAGCAGAGAAGCCAAAAGGATCCTAATAGCTCCAGACTGGCCAAGACAACACTGGTATCCACTACTACGGAGCATATGCCACAACAAAAATGGGCCCTTCCCCAATGGCCCCATCTTTTGACTCAAAACAACTTCAAGACAGTACATCCCAACATTCAGACGCTCCAGCTAACAGCTTGGGAGATTCCATGAATAACCTCAATCTATCTCTCTCCAAGGAAGTTCAGCGGATATTAACAGAAGCCCGCAGACCATCCACCAGAAAGGTTTATTCAGCAAAATGGAAGAGATTCAGCATTTGGAATACCAGCAAGGGTCATGATGCATCATTATTGAACATCCCACTCATCCTGGAATACTTGGCAGATATGCTACAGAATGGACTCTCATATTCTTCTATAAAAATACATGCTTCAGCTATTTCAGCTAGATACAACACTGATCCACATGTGTTCTCACATCCTTTGTTAAGGCAATTTCTTAGAGGAATCAAGAATATCAAGCCACCAAGAAAGGCCCCAGTACCAGCTTGGGACCTCAACTTTGTCCTAGAAAAACTGACTCTACCCCCCTTTGAGCCAGCAGCTTCTGTGGGCTTACAATTCCTCTCATGGAAGACAGCTTTCCTGTTGGCAATTACCTCAGCAAGAAGGGTTTCGGAATTACAGGCCCTAATGGCAATACCACCGTTCATTACCTTTCATAGAGACAGGGTCTCTTACGAACCAACCCTAGCTTTCTGCCAAAAGTGGTATCTAGGGTTTCTTTGAATCAAGCAATTCACCTGCCTACTTTCTTTCCCAATCCTGAGAACAAAGGGGAAAGACTGTTGCATACCTGGACATTCACAGACAACTTCGCTACTACCTGGACAGAACCAAGGCCAATAGGAAGTCTGATCAGCTTTTTGTAGCTTACGCCCTGGAGTACAAGGAAAAGCAATTTCCAAACAGACTATCTCAAAATGGATTGGACATTGCATCAGATTATGTTATTCCTTCCATGGAAAGAGTGTACCAGCCAATATCAGATCACACTCTACCAGAGCTACAGCCACCTCTACAGCATTCTTAAGAGGGGTGCCTACAAAAGACATTCTAGAAGCTGCTACATGGAGCTCCGTGCATACATTCTCCAAACACTACAACCTTCCTTTATATTCCAGATCCAGAGCAGGCTTTGCTTCGGCAGTCCTGCAGGGATTGATAGCTACACCATCCCTTTCTTAGTGCTTTCCACCTCCCCCAGCTAAACTATGGTATTCAACCCATATGTTATGACTGCAGTTGCATTCTTGAAGGACATAGTACAGATGTCCTTCAAGGATGCATCTGCAGTCCTTACAAATGGGTTGTCCTGTCGTCAGGCAGCCCTTCGGTCGGCCGGATTCCAAAGTCTGGGTCTGGCCTCGGCTGGTGTCGCACTTCACCCGACGTCATAGCTGCAGTTCTTCGGGTATAAAGGCATCAGCCGACACCATTTTCCTCAGTATTTCTTGCCGCGTGGCGCCCGAAGCAGAAGCTGTTCGCAAGTGCCGGTCGGTCAGATCCAGAGATTACTACTACCGAATACTACTTCGAAGACTTCTAAAAAGCTAAGTACCCCGTTGGGGACTCTTTCTTGCCTCAGCCGATGTCAGAAAAAGTGAATAACTGTTTAACTTGTGGGAAACAAATACCTCATAAAGATTTCCACTCTTACTGCTTACCTTGTTTAGGCCCAGACCACGACGTAGCAGCTTGTTTAGCCTGTGCTTCTTTCAACCGACGGACGCTTAGACGTCGGTCGGAGTTTGCTGAAGTCTCAGATTTTGCGTACATAATGCCGTCGGATCCTCCGACTTCACAAGTTGTTAAGAAACGCAAAGAAAAGGACCGACACTCGCGGTCCGCGGTTTCGGCCGAAACCGCGGTTAAGCAAACCGCGAGTGTCTCGGTTTCGGCCAAAACCGAGCAAACGGTTCTATCTTCAGCCGAATCCATGACTACTACCGAGGCCCCTTCTAACCTGGTTGAATCGGCCTCTGAAATTCAACCTGCTACTGTGGTTTCACAAGAATTATCGGACACCATCCCTTTGGATGTTTCAACCCCTGCACGTGGTGCTGCTAGGCCGCCTGCAGCCATGTCCATAAAGGCCTTTGCCAGGGCTAAAGCAGCCAAAACTTCTAAGTCTGTGCCTGTTAAGCCCCCCTCTCACAGGCCCAGTTCCAGTTCCCAAATGCTCACTCTGGCAGAGGATCTCATCTCTTTAATAAGGGGATCCCAACCTCATCCAGACAGGGCCTCTCAACCTCCTCCAGAAAAGAGACCTAGAGCAGAGCCCCCTGAGCCAGTGTCCTCAGATGATTCTTCTGATGATACAGACAATACAGACCATCCAGAGGCTCCTTTTTCTCCTTATGAAGACTCCGATGCTGAGGAATCGATTCCTTCTGCCTCTCCACCAGAGGAATTTTCCTTTGGGGAAACCTTACATGCCATGAGAGAGCAATTCCAATGGCAGGGGCAAGATTTCTCAGATTCAAGGAAAAGGCTTAGGACTTTTTTGCATTTACCACAACATAGGCCTTTAGCTATACCTCCAGTTCTTCCTGTTGTAGATGATGCATTTAATGATGCTTGCACTGCTCCTGATACTTTGCCTCCAGCCCCTGCTAAGCCCGATAGGTTCTACAGGGTCCCGGACACACATCACCATTTATACAAGGCTCCTTTTGCAGATCCGAGACTATCTCCCAGGGGCCTAAGGCAGTAGCTTCGACCTCAGTTAAAACCCTCTCCCTCTGAAAGGGAATCCAGGTCCTTAGAGAGATGGGGTAAAAAAGTATACACCTCTGCTACTCTCTCAGCTAGGGCATTGAACTGTCAGTTTCATATGATCCAGTACCAGGAGTTTATGCTTGATCAGTTAACTAAGAAACTGTCCTCTGATGATTCTTTAGATAAGAAATATGTTCTAGAAATGGTGCATAACATTCAGCAGGTTAGTAACCATTCTTTAAAATGTGGCTATGATGCTCTGGAGGCTTCCTTTAGATCAGCCATGACTGGCACAGTTATAAGAAGGCATGCATGGTTGAAAGAACAGGTCTTGCCGGATCATGTTAAAGCAAAACTATTAGATGCTCCTATGGATAAGGTCAGTTTATTTGGTTCTCCTGCTCAGCAGGTACTGAAGAAAATGGAAGAGAAGGCAAAATCTGTACAAACAGTGAAAGATTTCTTACAGGTTCAGCCTCCAAGGTTTAGCAGGAACTGGCCTTCCAAAAATTGGTCCTTTCCAGACTCCTCTAAAACACAGAGAGGCAGGAATAGGCGTTCAAGAGGCAGAAATCAATCCAGATGAGGTGCCTACAGGGGACGCCAGTGGCAAGGTAACAACCAGCGAGGCACAGACACAACTACTACCACTGCAACAGGACAATCACAGTGACTTGGCTCTGGCACCGCCTACCAGGGAACAAATAGCAGCACCCTTAGGCGGAAAGTTAGCCTTATTTTCAAAAAACTGGCACTACATCACAAGAGACAAGTGGATTTTGCAAACTATAGACCAAGGCTACAGATTTCATTTCCATACTTTACCAGGAAAAAGAGGAATGCCAAACCTACCACCAAATCAAAAGACAGAAGCTCTAAAACAAATAGCTCAATTAGCAAAGATGAGAGCTGTGGAAAGGGTACCATCTATGGAACAAGGAAAGGGATTTTACTCCAGACTATTCCTGGTACCAAGAAAAGAGAAAAATTGGAGGCCTATTCTCGACCTGTCCGCTTTAAACACATTCATCATTGTTCCAAAATTCAAAATGCTGACCCTGCAGCAACTTCTTCCCATACTGGGCAAGGAGTATTGGCTGGTGACTCTAGATCTCAAGGAGGCATACCTGCACGTCCCCATACGACCAAATTGCAGAAGATACCTCAGATTTCTTGCAGGATCAGAGCATTATCAATTCTCAGCATTGCCCTTTGGCTTATCTACTGCGCCCAGAGTGTTCACGAAATGCCTGGCATCAGTAATCGCTCACTGCAGGCTTCAGGGAATCCAAATATATCCATACCTGGACGACTGCCTGATACAAGCGGACAACAAAAACAAGCTAACAGAAGACTTACAAAGAGTCATTTGCTTACTGCAAGCCCTGGGATATACAGTCAATATAAAAAAATCAAGACTGATACCATCCCAAAGAATAACCTTCTTAGGTGCAGAATTGGACACAGTAAAACAGATGGCATTCCTAACTGCAGAAAAACAAGAACAACTTCCTCTCTACTTCTTGGCATTAACAAAGCAGAACAAACTAACAGCAAGGAAAGTACTGCAGGCCTTGGGCTTCATGGCATCCTGCATAATCCTGGTCCCTCATGCCAGACTGCATATGAGAAAGCTACAGTGGTACCTGAAGAATTTATGGTCTCAACACAGGCACAGCCTAGAAACCGAAATACCACTAATCCCATGCCTGAAACAAGAGTTCCTATGGTGGGCTCAGGCATGCCAGTCAAACCCAGGTTTGCCCTTCCACAGCATTCAACCAAGCCAAACCATCACAACGGACGCCTCAGACCTCGGTTGGGGGGCCCACATGCTGGACAAGTGCATACAAGGCTTATGGACTCCAGATCAGCTGCACCTGCACATAAATCAAAAGGAAATGCTGGCAGTAAAACTAGCAATCCAGAATTTCAGACCATTCCTCCAAGAAGGGCAGTTGATGATAAGGACAGACAACACCACAGTCATGTGGTACATCAACAAACAGGGAGGCACTCATTCATACCCTCTATGCCGGATGGCACTGGACCTATGGAATATGGCTCTGAGCTACAACATTCAGTTACAAGCAATTTTTGTACCGGAAAAGAAAACATCCTAGCAGACATATTAAGCAGAACTACCTCGGATGCTCACGAATGGATGCTACACCCGGACATCTTCAAGGTCATCACAAGGAAATGGGGACTGCCACAAATAGACCTATTCGCATCCCCACTCAATCACCAGCTCAAGAAATTCTGCACAAGGACGTACCACCCACTTGCTTGGAAGGTGGACTCTCTATCCTTCAGTTGGAAAGGCCTGACAGCATATGCATTCCCACCTCTTCCTTTGATGCACAAGGTGCTATTGAAAATCAAAGAGGAACGTCCAAGGATCATTCTGATAGCTCCAGACTGGCCAAGACAACACTGGTACCCATTACTGAGGAGCATGTCTCGGGGGGAAAATGTGGACACTACCCTGATTCCTTTGCTGTTAACTCAGAGCGGCTACAACACCCTGCATCCAAACCTGAAAACTCTGCAGCTGACTGCCTGGAACATTACATAAGAGCAACTAACCCAGATTTATCCCAAAGGGTTAAAGACATTATCCTTGAGGCCCGCAGACCCTCAACAAGAAGGAACTATGCAGGAAAATGGAAAAGGTTTCTCATTTGGAGTACTGAAAGGGGAAAAGATGTGTCAAAGGTAGACATTGCCAACATCCTGGAGTATTTGGCAGAGCTTTTCCATACAGGCCTGTCCTATTCCTCCATCAAGATACATGCATCAGCTATTTCTGCAGAATACAGCTTCGATCCCCCTGTCTTCTCGCATCCTCTACTCAGGCAGTTTCTGAGAGGAATTAAAAATGTAAAATCTCCTAGGAAACCACCATTACCAGCATGGGACTTGAACTTTGTGCTAGAAAAATTGACACTCCCCCCTTTCGAACCAGCAGCAACAGCAGATCTTCAGCACCTATCCTGGAAAACTGCTTTTCTGCTGGCAATTACCTCAGCAAGAAGGGTTTCTGAGCTACAGGCTTTAATGGCAGTACAACCCTTCCTAATCTTCCATCAAGATAGAGTGTCCATGAGAACAAATCCTACATTTATGCCTAAGGTGGTATCCAGAGTGTCTTTAAACCAGGCTATCCACCTACCTACCTTCTTCCCCAATCCACAGAACAGGGGGGAAAGACTGCTGCATACTTTGGATGTACATAGACAGTTGCGCTACTACCTGGACAGAACCAAGGGCAATAGAAAAACTGACCAGCTTATGGTAGCATATGCAACAGGAAGGGAAGGAAAAGCAATTTCAAAACAGACAATCTCCAAGTGGATAGGAAATTGCATCAGATTCTGTTACTCCTACCATGGAAAGCAAACTCCACAGAACATAAGGCCTCATTCTACAAGGGCTACAGCCACTACCACAGCTTTCTTACGAGGAGTGGCTACCAAGGACATTATAGAGGCTGCTACTTGGACCTCCGTGCATACATTTGCCAAGCATTATAACTTACCTTTATACTCTAGATCCCGAGCAGGGTTTGCCACTGCTGTTTTGCAAGGGATCCTAACTACACCATAATTTCTTCTTCCTCCTCCCCTAGTTTGGCTATGGTATTCTACCCATTTGTAAGGACTGCAGATGCATCCTTGAAGGACATAGTACAGTTTTGTACCTACCATAAATGTAGATGTCCGAACAGGAATGCATCTGCAGTCAGGATTACCCACCCTCCTTCCCCTCTGTGGTATTCCTAGGGTATTTGCCCATCTAATAGCTGGCTGGGGGGGGATCTCTTATGGTGTATTTGTGTGTATATATGTACATACATGCTTATTTTTTGTGTTTGCCTTCTACTATTTGGAAACATTGGCATTTATCCAAAATTTAGCTATCCAAGAGGGCAACTGGCATCTGGGGCAAGAAACACTGAGGAAAATGGCGTCGGCTGATGCCTTTATACCCGAAGAACTGCAGCTATGACGTCGGGTGAAGTGCGACACCAGCCGAGGCCAGACCCAGACTTTGGAATCCGGCCGACCGAAGGGCTGCCTGACGACAGGACAACCCATTTGTAAGGACTGCAGATGCATTCCTGTTGGGACATCTACATTTATGGTAGGTACAAAACTGTACTTTTTGTACCTACCATAAATGTAGATGTCCGATAGATATGCAACTGCAGTCGGGTTTTCCCTCCCTCCTTCCCCTCTATTCCTTGGGTCCACTCCTCTCCCTGTTATCCTAGCTGGGGATATCTGTTATGGTGTATCTGTTTATTGCTTATTTATTTGTCTGGAAACCTATTTTGTCTTCCAAATTGATTATAGCCTTCCTTGGAGGGCACCTGGCATCTGGGGCAAGAAACACTGAAGAAGATGGCGTCAGCTGATGCTTATGTACTCCTGCCGCTCTGACGTTGGAGAGAAATGCGACATCAGCCGACGTCGGACCCAGACTTTGGAGTCCGGCCAACCGAGGGCTGCCTGAGGCAGGACAACCCATATGTTATGACTGCAGTTGCATATCTATCGGACATCTACATTTATGGTAGGTACAAAACTGTACTTTCCTCTTTCTCTACTGGTTTGGCCTCAGATCACTCAGGATTCTTGGGTTCTGTTGATCTTTCTTCAAGGACACTTCATGGGCATTCCTCAGCCTCCTCAGGAATATCTTCCCTTTTTACCAGAGGTCCTTCAAGATCTCTTGTCTCAGGGTACATTTTAAGAGGTGCCTGTGTCTCAAAGGGGGAAAAAGGTTCTACTCTGGATTGTTTATAGTACACAGAAAATAGGGCACTTGGAGACCTGTTCTAGACCTCTTTCATCTAAACACTTTTCTAAAGGTACCTTCCTTTTAGATGTTGCCCTTTCAGATTCTGTTTTCTCTCTTGCTCTCCCAGGCCTATGTTTTGTCTCTGGATCTCAAAGATGCTTATCTCCATATTCTGATCTGTCCTCTTTTCAGGAAGTTTTTGCATTTCTTTGTTGCTTCCTGGCATTTTCAGTTCACTGCTTTGCCCTTTGGCCTTTCTGCTGCCCCAAGGGTGTTTACCAAATGTCTCGCTCCTGTGATTGCTTTTGCAGACTTCAAGGAATCCAAATTTTACATTACTTGGATGACCTGTTGATTCAGGTGTCCTCTCCAAAGACCCTTTTGCAAATCTTCATTTTGCTGTGTCCCTTCTTCAGAGCCTGGAGTTCACTATAAATTTCAAAACGTCTTCTTTGACTCCTTCTCAGGATCATGTTTTTTCTGGGTTGCAGGATTCAGATGGTGCCAATGCTTTCATCACTGCCCCCTCCAAAGGCCTTAACTCTCATTTCTTTCTTTCACACTCTTCTTCTTCTGGCTTCCATTATCACCAGGGAGTTTCTGAGAGCTCTGGGTTTCATGGCAGCCACCATTCCGATGCTTCCTCTGGCCAAACTTCATTTGAGAAAGTTTCAGTGGTTTCTGAAGTCAGTGTGGCTTTAACATCCCTCAGACAGGAACTTCTCAGCTGGATTCAGCAGTTGTCTCTGAATCCAGGGATCCCTTTTCATCCCTTCTTCCCTCTCAGAAATTGTTCACAGAAGCTTTAGATATGGGATGGAGGTGATTTTTGGCCCCCTAAAGATACAGGGGGTGTGGTTGCCTTGTCAGCAGAAGGAGCAAGTCATTGTCAAAGAGATGAGAGCTCTTCTGCTGGCTCTTCAGGCCTTTCACTCTCTTTTCTACAGGGCCTCTCAAGGTACTCACAAACAATACCACAGTGCTGTGGTTTATCAACAAACAGGGAGGAAAGAGATCTTATCTTCTTCTTTGCCGGTCGGCACTTCTGCTATGGAATCTTGCTGTCAAGTGTCAATTGACTCTTCAGGCAGTTTGTATCCCTTCCACTCAAAATATTGTGGCAGGCACTATGAGCAGGACCTTAACTCAGTCCCCACAAACGGATGCTCCACATGGATGTGTTTCTGGACATTATCCACCAGTGGGGTACTCCTCAAGTTGATCTTTTTGCCTCCACTCTGAACGGACAACTTCCTCTGTTTTGTGGCAGAGTCCCAGGTCCTCTGGTGTGGAAGGTGGACACCCTTTCATTCTCTTGGAAAGGGGATGTTTTCTTTATGCAGTCCCTCCCCTTCCTGTCATTCTAAAAGTTTGGTTCAAAATTCAACAGCTTGCTCCCAAAATCTTGTTGATGATTCCCTTCTGACCGCAACAGCACTGGTTTCCTCCTCTTCTGCATCTAGCTAGGGGCAGTCATCAGGGTGGATCTAATCAGATAAGACAAGGAATCTCTTGTCCATCCCCACCTGTCCACGCTTGAATTAACACTGTGGGTGATAGGATTTTGATTCTTCACAGACACCTTTTTTTCAAAGGACATGTTGCAAGTCCTGCAGGAGGCCAGGAAACCTATGACTAGGAAATCCTACTTATCCAAATGGAAGATGTTTTCTTTTTGGTGTCTCTCTTGTAACTTGGATCCACTTACTGTGGATGCTCCTTTGGTTCTGTCTTATTTGTGTGAGTTGCTCAATGCTGGTTTGGCCTATTCTTCTATTATGGCCCACCTGTCAGCTATATCTGCTTGTCTGCCCTTTTCTCCTCCTTTAGCTGCTAGATTTGAGGTGAAACTATTTCTTAAAGGCATCCTTAATATTAGACCTCCCAGAAAGCTTGTTCCTCCTCCCTGGGATCTTAATTTTGTTTTGGAGAAGTTGAATCAGGCTCCCTTTGAGCCTGCTGCTTCAGCTTCCTTGCAACATTGCTCCTGAAGACTGTTCTTTTGTTAGCACTTACTTCTGCCAGATGGGTGTCTGACTTGGAAGCCCTTATGGCTTGTCCTCCTTTTTTGATTTTTCATGAGGATAAAGTGTCCTTGTGCAGTAACCCTTCTTTTATGCTGAATGGTATCTCTTAATCAGTCTATTAACCTGCATACTTTTTCCCCCCTCTTCGCAAACTGACAATGAGAAGGTGCTGCATACTTTGGACATGCATAGGCAACTTAGAGTTTATTTGGATATGACCAAGGCCATCAGAAAATCTGATCAGTTATTTGTTTATTCTATTTTATTTATTTATTTTATTTTACATTTGTTGACCGGGCTAGTCTAGCTGGATATATGTCCATTTTCAGTAGAGGCCCGGGGAGAAAAGCTCCAAACAAGAACAATGACAAAGTTAACAATGCATAGAAACATAAAGAATCACAATACAGAGGTAGCATTGGTCTAGAGAACAGTTATAATAATAAATTTGCAAACTAAACAATTTTAGTAAAAATTATACTAAACAATTCTACAAAACACACTAGAAGGTATGAGCAAGTCTTAGTTAAGGGAAAAGAATATATATATTGTTCTCATATTCCAGATAAAGAGTAGTAACTAGATTTGGAGGCAAAGGTTACAGGAGTAGGGATAGGGGTAGGAATAGAAAGTGAAAAAGATATCAGTCTGGGTTAGTGCATGGACAAAGCCAATGAGCTTTCAGATGTTCTTTAAGATGTTTTTTAAAAAGAGAAGTAGAAGCAAGGGTAGATAATTCTGAAGGAAACTGATTCCAGAATTTTCCTGCAGTGTTTGAGAAAAGTGAATCCCCAGCTTTGTTGTTGGCTTTATTTGAGGAAACTAGAAGCTTGTTAGCAGAGCGTAGTATAGCTAGATTTGTATATGGTGTAATTAGATTAGTGAGGATAGGGATGTTGTTAGGGTGGTATAGGATCTTTTGTGTAATAAGTAATTGTTGACAGAGTATATGATTTTGCAATTCTAGCCATCCAAGTTGTTTGAGGTTAAGGCAGTGGTGAGTTTTAAAGGGGGAACTTGTGATGACTCTAGCTATGCTATTATAACAGGTGGAGAGTTTAGAGAGGTTGTTTATGGATAGGTTAGTATATATAACAGAGGCATAGAAAAGGGTGGAAATGAGGTGGGTCTGGGCAATCGTTTTCCTTGCAGAAGGGGTAAGGAAGGGTTTGATTCTATAGAGGGTGCCAAGTTTTTTGTTAACAGACTTTATAGTGGAGTTTGTGTTCATCACAGTTGAGATGATTATCAACAGTTACACCTAGTAGGTGGGTTGTAGTCTCTGGGGTAATGTTGGTACCATTGTTAGAGGTTATAGAGAAGAAAGGAATAGGTGATTTATGAGTTGGAGTAAAAAGCAGTAGTTTTGTTTTTTTGGGATTTAGGAGGAGGCAGTGTTGCATAAACCAGTTTTCAACATTCTGAAAAACAGTTTGAGTGAGAGAGTGGAGAGAGGCTATATTCTTGGCTGAACATATTAAGGTGGAGTCGTCAGCATATTGAATGCAGGTGGCTTGATGTATGTTCATGTGTAAGTTGTTAATAAATAAGGAAAAGAGTAGGGGACCTAAGATAGAGCCCTGGGGTACTCCAATGTTTACTGGGAGTAGTGAAGACAGATTGTTATGCCAAAGTACTGCTTGCTGTCTATTTTCCAGGTAAGACCTAAACCATTGTATAGCTTGAGGATCAAGAGAATGGGCCTTTAGTTTGTCTAGAAGTAAGTTATGGTTAACCATGTCAAAGGCTTTTGACAGGTCAATAAATAGTGCAGAGGAAAAAGAGTTATTGTTACGATTTTTATATATAGAGTCGGTAAAGGATAAGAGGGCAGTTGATGTGCTATGGAATGGCCTAAAGCCATGTTGGCAGTTTGCCAGTAGGTTATTTTGTAGTAAGTGGTTAAGCAGTTGTTTGTGAATACATTTTCCATTATCTTAGCTAATGGGGAGAGTAGAGCAATAGGGCGAAGGTTAGAAAGCTCAGTAGAAGGTCCACAGAGGGATGATGTGGGATATCTTCCATAGAGCAGAGATTTTGCCTTCTGAGATAGTTCTGTTAATAAGGATAGAGATGGGATAGTCTATGGCTTTTGCGGCTATTTGTAGGTATTCAGATGGGAGACGGTCAGCAGAAGGGGTGCAAGGTTTCAATTTTTGAAGTAGCTTACAGATGAGAGATGTAGATACAGGTTGTATTTGAAAGGTAGGCAGTGAAGTATTGCAGATATTTGGTTGGGAAGCAGTGAGGGGTAGTAAAGAATTGGCCAGGGTTTGAATGACTTCTGTAAAGTAGTTATTAAAGGCATCAGGGATCTGGTTGGAGTTGTTATTGTTGAAACCGGTTAGGTCTGGAGTAGTAGTGTGACCTGGCTGAAGAAGTTTGTTTATCCCAGACCAGAATTTTTGTGGAGTTTGTTGGCTGGTTTGTTGGAGGTGAAGGTAGAAGTCTTTTTTGTCTCTAAGAATATCTTTCTTGGTGGCATTTCTTAGCTGTTTAAAGTGGAGGTGGTTTGTTGGACATTTGGTAGATCTCCATTTAACCCAGATTTTTTTTTCTGAGAAGTATCTTTTGCCTAGTTTGTTTTGTGAGCCAAGGGGCAGATTTGGTTCTTATTCTAGTGGAGCGATAAGGTGCATGGCAGTCTAGGATTTGAATAAAGTTAGTATTAAAGTGTTTGTTTTCGTCTTGGATCTTTTGGCTTGCTGTATCCAGGCAGACTATTTCTTTTTGGATTTTTAAGGCTATTTCCTTTTGTTACACTTTTCATGGCAAGAGCTTTCCTTTTTTGATTAAAGCTCACTCTACTAGAGCTGTGGCTTCTTCTGGTGCTTTTTTAAGGGCTTAGATACTAATTCTATTGTTGAAGCAGCTACCTGGACTTTTGTGCATATCTTTATCAAGCACTACAAGTTGGATGATATCTCAGGAGCTAGGGCTGGTTTTGCTAGTTCAGTTCTTCATGGTTTTTAGGGGATTCTTCTGCCCTTTCCTCCTCCCTAGTTTCCTGTTGAGCTTTGGCATTCTCCCATATAGGTAAGAATAGTGCAGCAGTGAATGTAAGGACATAGTACAGTTGTGCAAGATCGTATCATAATGGTACATGTCCTTGCCTTCGCTACTGCAGTATTCGCTCCCTACACATTACCTCTTGATTTCCTTGGACTGATGTTCCTCCTGGGGCAGTCAATTCTGTTTTTGGTAAGCCTGAACATCACCTTCATGCCTTATGTTATGCAGGGTGCATATAGTGACTTTCGGCATACATTTTAAATTCAGAAGTCTTTGGAAGACTGACTGGACATCAGGCTTCCATGGCAGGGATTCCCATATAATTAACAGTGATGCAGCAGTGAAGGCGAGGACATCTACCATTTTGGTAAGATTTTAAGGTTCCCTATTAGAAGACCGGAGACACATTCTTTCGAATGCGTTTTGGTCGAACTCAAAAGCCTGAAGCGGCAAAATATCGAAGCAGCTTTTAAGCAAATTCTTTCCCTGGGAAAGAATTTGCTTGGCTGCTTCATTACTTTGCCGTTTTCGGCACTGTAGTGTGGTCTCAGAGTTGGTATATTTAAGTAGGGGGATGTGGGAGGCGAAGCCTAAAGTATTTTTTTTTTTTTTTTTGGAACAGCGATTTATTCCCTAGGGGAAATAAAATCGCTGTTCTGACCGTTCAAAATTGTAAGTTTTCACTTACATAGGTTCGATTAATCACCATTCGCTTTTTTAAGCGTTCGGATCTAATATAGACCTGGTTTTACAACTGTACTTTCTGCCTCAGGTCCCACCTAAGCCTACCGGCTCCCTTGCACTAGGATATGAGCAAGGCCTGTACAGGTTAGCTGAGGATATTATCTCCTCTGTCAGAGCTAGGCAACCCCCTTTGGAGTCTTCCCCAGGGAAAAGGAAGAGGGGGTCCTACCCCTGAAGTTTTCTCTGAACCTCCAGATTCAGATGAGGATTCTGACCAGGAGGAGTTTGTCTTTGAGGAAGGACTGTACCTTACTTCTTTTGAAGATTCAGATTCTGAGGAAAATCTGGCTACAGCTTCATCTCTTGAAGACATCACTTTTGGGGAAACACTTCATGCCATGAGGGAACATTTCCAGTGAGAGGTACAGGAATACCCATAATCTAAAAAGAGGGTTGGGGAGTTCCTTGACCTCCCGGAATACAAACCTTTGGCTATTCCTCCTGTATTGGAGGTGGTAGAGGATGTTTTTATGGATTCTTCCCTGAATTCAGATTCTCTACCTCCAGCCCCTTGAAAACCAGACAGGTTTTACAGGATGCTGGACTCACATAAATACCTCTTCAAAAACTCCTCTGTTGATCCAGAGGTTGTCACTCCAGGTCCCAGTGGGAACAAGAGCCAGCTCTTCAGAAAACCCTTTACCTGCTGACAAAGAAAGTAGGGCCCTTGATAGGTTTGGTAAAAAAAACGCCAGTTTCAAATGATAAAATACCAACAAAGTATTTTAGATTAAATGAATCAAAAGATATCCCCCCAGGAGGACAAGAACATTTCCAGTGAATTGATAGACGTTTACTATTCCAGCTCCCAAGTGGCTAGACATTCACTACACTTTGGCTATGATGCAATGGAGGCCTCTAGCCGAGCTGCTGTATCTGGTTCTGTCATTGAAAGGCATGCTTGGCTTGGGGAACAGACCCTACCTGACCATGTCAAATCCAAATTTCTAGATGCACTCCTAGATAAAGACTTCCTCTTTGGGCCAAAAGCTGAGGCTGTGCTCAAAACGATGGAAGATAAGGCAAAATTTATGCAAACTGTCAAGGACTTCCTCCAAGCTCAGCCTCCTAGGTTTAGTAGGAATTTCCCACTAAACACTGATCCTTTCCCTCTCAATCAAAAATCGGCCAAAGGAAACCCCAAAGGGAAAGGCCTCAAAGGCAGCATTAATCACAAAGGCCCAGGCAGTGGTCCTCAGAACCCCCCAGGCAGGGGAGTTCTAATCCATAGAGGCCTTGCAGAGAGCAACAATGGCCCCCCCCCCCGCCACCCTCTCCAGTAAAGATAGGTGGAAGGCTATCCTTGTTCAAAGAGAATTGGTCTTTCATTACTTCAGACAAGTGGGTTTTAAAAGTTATCTCAGATAGTTACAGGCTGACTTACAAAGAGCCATTAAGATACTGAGGTTACCCGGATATTCCACAAAATCAAAGAGCAGAGGCCCTTTCTCAGATTCACAACCTATGCTCATAGAGTTCAGTGGAACCAGTACCAGAACACCAAATAGGGAAGGGGTTCTATTCCAGGCTATTCCTGGATCCCAGAGAGGAAGGGTCACCTTAGACCTAAAATATGCTTACTTGCAAATTCCTATAGAGGAATCCTGTAGAAGTTTTCTTCATTTCAGAGCAGATGCCAGCCACTTTCAATTCTCTGCACTGCCCTTTGGCTTGTCTTCTGCTCGCAGGGTCTTCACAAAGTGTTTAGCTCCTGTGATTGCCTTCTGCAGAACAAGAGGCACCCAAATTTACCCCATCTAGATGACTGCCTCATTCAAGCCAGAAGTCAGTCAAAGCTCCCCAAGGATCTCCCCTTCACTCAGTACCTCCTCACATCCTTGGGGTTCACTGTAAATCTTTTCAAATCCAACACAGACACATCCACCAAGATAGTTTTCCTGGAGGCTGTTCTGGATTTCTCCTTCAAAAGACCTTCCTCCCTCCAGAAAAGAAAAAACTGACTCAGTATTTCCAAAACCTTGTGCAGAGACAATGCCTCTCAGCCAGGGAATTCCTCAGAGCATTAGGTTACATGGCATCTTATATCCTCATGATCCTTCTGGCCAGATTGCACATGAGGAAGCTCTAGTGGTACCTCAAGAATCTGTGGTGCCAGTACTCACAGTCCCTGGAGACAGAAATTCAGCTGATACCTTGCCTTAAGGAGGAATTTGCATGGTGAATAGACACGTGTTCATAATCTGGGTCTCCCCTTCAGGTTCACTGCTCAGGGCCAAACTTTAACCACAGATACTTCAAAGACAGCCTGGGGGTTCATTTCCAACATCTTCAGTCCCAGGGCAGATGGGAAATTTAGTTCAGAAACAAGCACATACAGTAAATTGGAAAGAACTAATGGCAGTTCAGAAGGGCCTAGTAGCTGTCAAAGAACAGTGGAAACCAGGGGTCCTGCTAGTCAAAACAGACAACACTACAGTCATATGTGGTACATAAGCAAACAAGGAAGCACTCATTCTTACCCTGTTTGTCAACTACCTATGCAGGTCTAGGAGACAGCTCAATCTCTGGGGTTGCACCTCATGGCACAGTACTTTCCAAGTACTTAAAACACTCTAGCATATCATCTCAGCAGGAACTTGATGGATCCCCATGAGAGGCATCTGCATCAGGAAACATTTCTCAGCATAGTCCAGAAATGGGGATCGCTACAGATAGACCTCTTTGCCACCAAAGAAAATGCTGAACTGAAAAGATTCTGTTCCAGGAGCAAACTACCCACAGCCTGGAGGACAGATGCTTTCTCCTTCCTTTGGAGCCACCTTTTCCTTTATGTACCTCCTCATCTCTTCTTCCACGGGTCCTCCTAAAAATCAGGGAAGAAGGCCCAAGGGTCATACTGATAGCCCCAGGTTGGCCCTGACAGCACTGTCTTAACCAATGAAAATCTGTGGCAGTTATCTCAGAAAGTGGGCCACCTGACTCAGTACAAGTTGAGGTTTGTGCATCCCAACCTACAGACTCTCAAACTCTCAGCCTGGATAATTCCCCAACATCCTCCTTTGAGCATACCCTAAGCAGACACGTTCAAGACATTCTCAAGGAGGCTAGAAAGTTTAGTACTAGGAAGTCATACTCAGCCAAGTGGAAAAGGTTTTCCATTTGGTGTCAGCAGCAAGGCCTCTGTCCTAACTCAGTCAATTTCTCTGCCATTTTAGATTACTTGCTTACCCTAGTTGAAAGAGACCTGTCCTTTTCTTCTATCAAAATTCATGCCTCTGCCATTTCAGCCCACATCCCTATTCTTCCTCCTATCTTTTCCCATCCCCTTGATGAAACAGTTCCTTAGAGGACTGATTCATATCAGACCACCCATGAGACAACCCACAACTCCATGGGGCCTCGATTTTGTTTTAGAAAAATTGACAGTACTCCTCTTTGAACTGGCAGCTTCTGCTGAATTAAAATTCTTAACTTGGAACACTGCCCTTTTACTTGCTATCACCTCAGCTAGGAGGGTCTCTGAACTGCAAGCTGTCATGGCAGTGGAACCATTTCTCATATTCCACACAGACAGAGTATCCCTCAGGACTAATCCATCCTTTATGCCCAAGGTAGTCACAGACACATCCTTGAATCAAGATAAACTCTTGCATGGCTTCTTCACCAAGCCTCAGAACCAGGGGGAGAGAATTGTTCACTCACTGGATGTGCACTTGACGGAACTAAAGCTTTTAGAAAATCAGACCAACTCTTTGTGTCCTTTGCCATTGGCTCTGAACGGAAACCCGTTTCCAAAAAAGACTATCTCCAAATGGATATTACACTTTATTTCCTTTGTTAAAGCCATCATGGGAAAAAAGACACCTGAAGCTGTCAGGACTCATTGTACTAGAGCACTACTACCTCTGCTGCCTTCCTGAAAGGAGTACCTACAAAAGACATTTTGGAAGCTGCTACTTGGACATCTGTGCATACCTTTACCAAACAGTACCACTTGTCAGCCTTCTCCAAGTCTAAAGTAGGATTTGCCACTGCCATCCTCCAGGGCATCCTCTCTTCCCCATAGTATTCCGTCTACCCTCATCTCAGCTTTGGGAATCATCCCACAAGTCAGGACTGCAGCAGTGAAACACAGAGAACATAGTACAGTTGTGTACACTTACCATAAATGTAGATGTTCGAGTGTATTCACTGTTGCCATCTTCTTTCCCTCCCTCCTTCCCCATTTGCCTACAATAGCAGTCTGTTTCTATCTTCTTCACTAACCAGAGGACCCCCTTGGGTGTTTTCCTTGCAGGGATTTGTTTCTCCCTTTGACCCTTGCTTCTGGTTCATCCTAGAGGCTCCTGTCCTCTAGGGGTAAGAAAAAAACAATGTCATGGCATCAACTAGATCCCTTTATACCTACATGTAGTTGATGTCTGGTAGTTGGGCTGGCCAAGGGCTTCTACAGCAGGAAATACCACAAGACAGGACTGCAACAGTGAATACACTCGAACATCTACATTTATGGTAAGTGTACACAACTGTAGTTTCTATATGTTCCTGAGGACTGTCAGTTTTTATTTAAAGCTCCTTCTGCTGATCCTGCCATGGTGTCACTCTCTTTTGACAAACCTTTTAAGCTCTTGCCCTCTTCCAAATTTCTGAATTCTGATAATGATAGCAGGGCAATGGAGAGAATTGGTAAGAAAATTTACACTGCTTCTGCTTTGGCCTTTAGGGCTTTTAATTGCCAGACCCACATGACCAGTTATGCTCTGGCCTTGATTGGTCAGGCTTGTCAAGTTATTTCTGATTTCCCTGATTCTGAAGGGAAATCCTCTCCTTTATCTATTTTAGGTTCTGCTTCTCAAGTGGCTCGGCACACTATTACATGTAACTATGATGCTGCTGATGCTTTTTCCAGGCCTGTGGCTTTTGGGTCTGTCATGAGGCATTGTTATTGGGTTTGTCTCCAGTCTCTGCCTGAGGACATTAAGGCCAAGTTGTTGAATGCTCCTTTGGGTAATAAACATATTTTTGGGACTGCGCTACTGACCATTTTAAGTCTCTTCAAGAGAAAGGCAAAGCATTGCAGGACCTTAAACATATTTGTGTCTCTCCTATTCATAAGTTCCAAAGGAATTATCCTTCTAGATCTGATTTTGTTCACAGGCAACCCTGTGAGGCCTACATTGGCAGGAAGGGTGGTAGGTGGACCCCCTGTGCTAAGGCTTCTTAGATTTTTGTGGCCCAGAAGCCTTTATTTATCTGCTAAGCCTGCTTCTCTTTGCCAATTCACCCCCCTTCTCTTAGACTAGGTTCCTTTGTCCCTTCAATTTTCCATTTGTCTTTCAAAGTGTCATCTCATCATCTCAGACTTTCTGGTTCTTTCTGACATCTGTCTGGGTTACTTCATGGTATGGAAGTCTTTCCCTCCTTTTTCAAGGATTCTTCAACCTCCTCTAGAGCAACTTTTTTATTTCCCGGAGGTTCCAGGGTCCCTGGTAAACAAAAGAACCATTCAGCCTATCCCCCTTCCTAATAAGGAAAGGGTTTTTATTCCAGGATGTTGCTGGTTCCTCAAAAGGAGGGCACTTAGAGACCTAGTCTAGATCTGTCTCTGCGCAACATCTTTCTCAAGGTCCTTTCTTTTTGGATGCTTACTCTTCAAACCCTGTTTTCTGTTTTACTACACCAGGCTTTTCTGGTGTCTTTGGCTCTGAAAGATGCTTACATTCATATTCCTATTCACCCTGTTTTCAGTAAGTTTTTACATTTCTGTGTCTTCCTTTCATTTTCAGTTCTCTGTTTTGCCCTTTGGTCTCTCAACTGTCATAAGGGTATCCACAAAATGCCTAGCTCCTGTGATTGCTTTCTGCAGGCTCCAAGGCACTCATATTTTTCCTTAACTAGACAACCTGTTGCTTCGTGTGCCTTTCTTCAGTCACCTGTTACAGGATCTGGAGTTCACCGTCTCTCTTCGAGGTCAGACCATATCAACATCAAAGAGATGAGAGCTCTGATTCTGGCCTTTCAAGCTTTTCACCCCATGTTCTTTTCAGACCCCTTGAGGGTGTACACAGACATGGTATGTCAACAAGCAGGGAGGCAAAAAATCTTACTTCCACTGCAGGATGGCTGTTCTGGTTTTGGAGGAGACTCTGTTATTAGCTGACTCTTCAGGCAGTGTACATTCCTTCTGAGCACAATCTAATGGCAGACTCACTGAGCCAGTCCAAAACACAGGCTCACAAATGGATGTTTCACAGAGATGTTTCTGGACATTGTCCATTGGTGGGATATTCCTCCGGTAGATCTTTTTGCCTCCCCTCTAAACAGGCAGCATCCTCTCTTCCGTTTACAGAGTGCCATGTCATCTGGTGTGGAAGATGGGCACCCTTCTTTTCCTTGGAAGGGAATGTTTCTTTCTACTTTCTACTTCTGTTCATCTACTTCCAAAAGTCTTGCAGAATATTCAGCTGGACTCCCCAAAAATCTTGCTAGTGGCTCCCTTTTGGCCAAGACAGCACTGGTTCTCCCTCTTAATGCATCTGGTCAGGAGCAGTCACCACAAGTTACCTCACCAGTAAGATCTCCTCACACAGGACAAAGGGGTCTCTCATCCTTCCTCATTTGTCCACTCTTCAACTGACACTGTGGGTGATGGAGTTTTGATCCCTTTCAGGCACCTCTTTTCTGAGGACGTGCTCAGGGTTTTACAGAAGGCAAGAAAACCCTTAACCAGAAAATTTTATATGTCCAAATGGAAAAGATTTTCTTTCTGATGCCATGCTTGTAACTAGGACCTTTTTTCAGTGGGGGCCCCTCTGGTCTTCTCTTATTTGTGTGAGTTGCTCCAGTCTGGCCCTGCCTATTCTTCAGTGAAGGCCCATTTGTCAGCCATTTCTGCTTGTCTGCCCTTGAATCCTCCTTTGGCTACTTGTTTTGATGTCAAACAATTTCTTAAAGGCTTCCTGTATATTAGGCCTCCAAGGAAACTTATTCCTCCCCTTGGGACCTTAATTTTGTTTTGGAAAAATTGACTCAGGCTCCTTTTGAGTCTGCAGGTTCTGATTCTTTGCAGCATTGTACCTGAAAAACTGTTTTGTTACTGGCCCCTACTGCTGCTCGGAGGGTTTCTGAGCTCCAGGCCATTATGGCCATTCCTCCTTTTTTGGCTTTTCGTAGGGACATGGTGTCCTTTCATACTAATCCTTGAATCAGTTGGTACAGCCCCCTTCCTTTTTCCATTTTCATTGGTTTTGCTGTTTCTAAGCAAACCGTCTCCTCCTGGATATCGAAGGCCATTTCCTTTTGTTATACTTTTCATGGCAAATCTCTGTCTACTTCTGCTAGAGCTCATTCCACTAGGGCTGTTGCCTCTTCTGGTGCCTTCTTCAATGGGTTGGACACCAATTCCATCCTTGAAGCTGATACTTGGTCTTCAGTGTATACCTTTACTAATCATTGTAATTTGGATATGGTTCCTAGGGCCAGAGCAGGTTGTGTTAGCACTATTTTAAATGGGTTTGTTGAGGGCTGTTCTCAGCCTCTCACCTCCCATTCTGCTACTTGAGTTTTTTTACTCTCCCTTCTGTTTGGAGTACTGCAACAATGATATAGAAGGGCATAGCACAGTTGAGTAAAGTTTTACCATAACAGTAGATGTCCTTCTCTTCACTGTTGCAGTATTCACTTCCTTCCTCCAACACCCTCTTGTTTATTTCATTTTTTGTTTTAGATTCCATTCTGGCTGAGGTTTTCCTGTTTTTCTTCTGTGTTTTTTCCTTCTGGATGTGCATGGTCTCCGTTGTCCTGGAGACTTCTCTTCTGGGGCAATTCAGTTTTGGATAGCTGTATCCGTACGTCCCTTTTATGTTCTAAGTTCTGTGCGGGGAGCATAGGTGTAACATATGGCACATACAAGATCATTAGTATTGGTATACAGGCCGAGAGTCGGGCTGCTGTGGGAGAGAGATCCCTTCTGTTTAGAATACTGCAGCAGTGAAGAGGACATCTACTCTTATGGTAAGATTTTACACAACTGTACTTTCTTCAACAATAATTGCTTGAGCTCTTCTCTATCACTGTGTATTTTATTAATCAGTAATACCAGCTTCTCAAACTTCTCTCCTGTATTAACAGAGCTGTACTGGCTGGATTAGCCAGCTACATAATTATTTTGCCTGCCTGTTCCTTGAGCAGTCTTCATAATATCCCAGAGAATACCCATTCCCTGGAGTAGGCACCCCATCCATGTGAAGCATAGCCCTTCCCGTAACCGTATTTAGACTTAACCTGGACCACTGGGTGGGAAATTGAAAATTCACCTCTGATTTATTTATTGTTTTTATTGTACATTCGTTTACCGGGAAAGTCCAACATGACACATGTCCTTTTTCAGCAGAGGGCCGGGGAGAAAAGCTCCACATAACATACAGCAGTAACTAGTGCAATAGTAAATATAGTACAAGAAGTAAAATACTAGCTTAGACTAGGTCAGATAATACCTGATAAGGTTAAATGATTGCTAGGTAATCACAAAATTAAACAGATAAATATAAAGCCATGACATCATTATACAATCTTGTGTAAATAAGTAGAGGAAACCACGTGACACTCCACAATTACAAATATTTTCAAGTAGACTGCAATAAGAACTCCAATGTTTTCTTATATCAACAGTGTAATAGTAATGAGGGATGTTAGTATGCATTGAGGCATTGTGTAGTTAGAATAGACAGAGGGAAGTGATGTAGTCAGAATTTCCTATAGAATACACAGAGGGAGTTGTAGTTTGTAAGTGAAACAAGGTAGTAGCAAGGTCAGAGAGATGTTAGTGAGTAGAACAAGGACAGCCATTTTGTTGAGTAAGTGAGTTTAAAGTGTTGTTTTAAAATGGGCTAGTAATATAATGGTTGTAATGTTTTCTGGTAGTTCATTCCAGATTTTTCGTATATAATTTGAGAAGAGGGAATCTCCACCTTGATTTTTGGATGCATTGATTTTTATGTGATGTTTGTTAGCGGAGCGTAAGGTTCTGTAAGTGGCATGTGGTTGAAGTAATATTTGCAGGGCATGTGTCTTCTCAGGTTCATGGAGGATTTTATGGGCCATGCTTCAGTGGATGTAATGAAGGAGTTGGGGGAGCTCTAGCCAGTTGAGTTGCTTGAGGGCTCTACAGTGGTGTGTTCTAGCAGGTAAGGATTCAAGTTTTGCTAGCTCAAATTTTTCTAGATTTGTAAGTATGGGAGCTGCGTGCAGTAGTGTGGAGATTAAGTGAGTTTGGGCAATGGCAGTCTTAGTATTTTTTATTAAAGTAGTGCTGGTTCCTATACAATGTTCCAAGTTTTTGATGTACTTTTTTTACAATTTGAGAAATGTGGATATCAAATTTTAGTTTGCAATCAATTTCAGCTCCTAAAAGTTTGGTGTGAGGTATTGGGGATATTTTGGTGTTATTTAGTGATACAATGTTGAAAGTATTAGTGGGTGGTGCTGATTTAGTGGAATGGAAGATCAAAAGTTTGTTTTATTGGGGAGTTTAATATTAATTGAGCATTTGTGAGCCAGGACTCAACTGCAAGAAAGGATTCTGTTAGATTATGAAGTTCTTGAAGTGAGGGAGCAACGCATTTCACTGTTGAGTCATCTGCATATTGGATGAGAGAGGCTTGTGGGGTTGACATGCGAAGGTTATTTGTAAATATTGAGAATAGTAGTGGGTCTAACACAGAGCCTTGAGGGACCCCTAGGGTCACTGGCAGTAAGGGTGATAAAGTTATTTTCCAAGAAACACACCTTTGCCTGTGATGGAATAAGACAGACGTTAAATCATGCCCTAACTCACACCCCTTAAAATAACCTCTAAGATACAATAACTTTTAGGATACATTTGGGTTGTATCCCTAGGCTTATAAAGGCCCCAGTGGTTGTTAGCCTAGTATATACCCATAACCTATGAACCTTAGGTAGTCCAGCAAATGCTTCAGCTGCCACAAAAATAAAAAAGCATCATAAGCAATAAATGAATCTCCCAAGATTGGAAGGACAGTTAGCTATTTTTAAAAAAATAGTATCCCAGGACTTGGAGCACAAAAAAAAAAATCAGTCTGCTGTTCCACTGGTTGCCAAGTTCTGTCATCTGTTATCCTCTGTAGTTCTGCAGGATCATAGGAAGTTACTAGGCTATTGGCCCTGAGGCCCTTATAAGCCTAGCCAAGAGTTTAGCCCGTGTTTAGACAAGTCAGCACCAAAGCCCCTGTCCAGTAGGGACACAGGTGGAATCCCAGGGGTGTATTTTCTGTTTCCCATCCAGTTATCCAGGTTGCACTTAAAAAGGGATAATGAGGTACTCTGTTTGACGTGGAGAGAGTGTCTATTCCACAGATGGGGGAGTCTGTGGGACATAAATCTGTCCCGCCAACAAGTCCTATTGATGTCACAGACCAGGTTGAAGTCACGCTGCAGATTATTCTAGTGGAGCTTGACTTGTGGATATGCAGCAGTCTCATCGAGGCGGGTTTGTGATTGCTTTGTATGCCAGACAGAGGTCACCTCTGAGGAGTCTGTATGAAACTGAGTAGAGGGACAAGGCTTTTAGCCTATCTGTGTAGGGTAAATGCCCTGGATTCTCCTGGTGAAGAACCTCTGTGGTCTCTCCAGCTGCTGCATGTGCTTTGCGAGGTACATGCCGAAGGGGGCATTGTACTCAATAATTAGCCTTATAAGGGAAGAATACAGGTATGTTATGACCTCCTTGTCCCTGGATGAGATACCCTTACTTATGAGGTGGGCCATGTAGAAAGCTTTCCGTACAATGGAAGCAACATAATGGTCAAAAGTCAGGTTGCTATCAACCTGGGTGCCCAAATCCCTGACGACTGATTGCATGCTTAGGATGTTCTTATTAATATGATAATATGTTGGGATGTAACTCTCCCCAAAGGGGATGATGATGCATTTCTTGGCATTCATCTTGAGCCCATGTTTCTGGCACCAGTCATTTTTGGGCGAGACCCTCTTGGAGGACGTCCACGTCCCTTGGGGAATTGATGACCACTCCCAGCTTGCAGTCATCTGCAAACTTGATCAGCCATAGCCCACTGGTTTTTGGCCTGCACCTCAGAGACGTATATCCCAAATATCAGAGGCCCGAAGATTGATCCCTGGGGTACGCTGCTTGTTACGGGTCTACTGCTTGAGGTGGCTTCACCTGTTTTGATTAGGTGGGTTCGATCAGTGAGGCAGTTTGCTACCCAGCTGGTAACATATGGATTGATGCCTAGTTGAGAGAGTTTATCTGTTATGCCTGAGTAGGGAATAGTGTCGAAGGCTTTTGCCAGCTCAAGGTAGGTGGTGTGCACCGTCTTTCCCTCATCCATGACTTTGAGGACTGTCGTAGAGAAGCCAACCAGATTTAACAGACATGACTTCCTCTTGACAAAGTCAAAATGTGTGAGGACGAAGTGTTTGGAGGTTGCCAACATCCCTGATTGCAGATCAGGCTAGTTAGGCTGATAGGTCTGTAATTTCCCGCATTGGTGTACACTCCACCTTTGTGTAAAAGGATGACAGTGGCTGTTCACCTGTTAGCTGGGACAAAGCCAGTTTTCAGGCTTTGGTTGAATAGGGTGCCTAATGGTGCAGCAAGTTTATGCCTGAGTTCATCTGGGATGCAGCTTGAGATGTTATCAGATCCCATGGAGGCTGTTTTTTTGGGTTTATATTACAAAGTCGAAGTTACTGAACTTCGAATACGATATGGTCGGCACCATATCATTGAAGTTCAGTAACACTGAATAAGTAATAACAAAATAAAAAAATATAAGAAATGAAAACTAATTGCTGTAAGCAGGGGGGAAGCCCCTGTGCACCCCCAAACACCCCGTTACTTAAATATACCAACTCCGAGATCACGCTACAGTGTAGGAAATGGAATTTTTCTGTTTCTGCACTGTAGTGCACTGAAGTGCAATCTGAGAGTTGCTATATTTAAGTAGCGGGGTGGGGGGGGGTACAGTGGGGCTTGCCACCCTGCTTACAGCACTTAATTCTTCTTCCTTTTATTTTTATATTTTTTATTACTTATTCGATGTTACTGAACTTTGATGATATGGTGTCGACCATATTGTATTCAAAGTTCAGTAACTTCGACTTTGTAATATAGACCCGTTTTTTTTCCTTTGAGAGGGCAGTGATGACCTGTTCCCTAGAGATAAGGGGAGGGGGCAGGTACTGGGGATGTCCAGATTTACTGATGGGGGGACATAGGGATGAAGATTTTGTTGAATCTTTCAGCCAGTAGGTTGGCTATATGTACAGCATTTGTGTATGTGGTGTCCTTGACCACCAGTTCTGAACAGATCTGGGTGCTTCCTTTGAGATTGTGGACATATGTGACGAAGGCCTTATGATTGTCTCTAGTAGATGTAGCCAATTTGGACTCAGAATTAGCTTTAGAGGATTTCACTAGTGCTCTTATTTGCTTGTTCAGACTAAGGAGAGATTGCTTCCAATTTATGCACCTGCTCCTTCTTGGTCCTGGACGGCAGATTTTTCCTTTTGTCATATAGTTTATTTATTGCAGATGTCCACCAGACAGGTTTACTCTTCCTTACGAAGGATGATTTTGTCCTGTCGGCTATTCCTGATTCCATGCATCTATATAAATGCTCATATAGTACTTTGGTGTAGATTTGGACATTGGTGCCAGTTCCTACAGAGGGGGAGGGGGCTGTGAAGCTGTTTATACCATCCCTCAGGAGGTTGTAATCAGCGTTGGAGAAGTTTTTTTTGTCGACCCTAGCTGGGGGGGGGGGGGTCAGAGGAGATGGTGACTTGGAAAGTGACCGCTTTATGGTCGGATCTTACCAGGGAGGATAATACTGTAGGGGTGCTGCAGTGGTTACTCATGTTGGTTAATACCAAGTCCAAGATAGTGTCACCTCTTGTGGGAGTATCAACTAGCTGTTCCAAGGCATCTGCATTGATACAATTGAGGAAGCTCTGGGCATTTGTGTCCTGGAATGAGTAGATGTTATGTGATCCTATCTCGCCTACATTCTGTACTGATGGGTTCGGAGCCGATCCTCGGCTCCGACTCGGCACGCTATACTATAGAGCGAAGTCTCTTATTGGCTGAGCTATTCTATATCCCAGGATGCACCACCACCAATTCCCCAGATCTCGTTTGCCGCTTTACAAGCAAAGATGTGGTCTCGAACTTGGCTGAGCTAAGTGCTTTTTTTTTCTGAGTATTTTCTGTCAGAAAATTTCTTATACTTAAACCAAAAGCTGTTTTAACGGCTATCGCTGTGTATGCTTGTGTTTTTACTGATTTTTTGTGGTAAATTCAGGGTAAGGTTTCCGTTTAAGTTAGAGGGGCCTTCCCTGGAGTGAGCTTTCTTGTGTGAGTGTCGTTAGGTGGGCAAGTACCCGTTTTTAGTTAGAGGGTTCTTGGCCCTCCTGTTGTGTGTTTTATTTGTTGGATTTTCTTACTTTAAAGTGAGTGTTTTCGAAATCCATTGTACTGGGTAGATATATTTTTTGTTTCTGTGACTACTATCTGTGGCATTATGTCTAAAGAGCACAGACCCTCTGGATTTAAAAAATGTACTAGATGCGGCTACAAGATGTCCATAACGGACGATCACTCCCTATGCGTGTACTGTTTAGGTCCCAAACACCTTCAGGAGTCTTGTAGCGTGTGTCACGCTTTTTCCTCTCGAGTCCTCCAAGAGAGGAAAAACAAATTGATACTAAAAGGGCTTATCAAACCTACTTTTGAAGAGGCCTTATCTCCCTCTTCTTCTCCCTCTAAGAAAAAGAAATCGTCGGCTCCGACCAGTCCGTCGGAACCGACCATCAAGAAATCTCGGCAGGCTTCTCCATCGGCTCCACGGACTTCGGAGCCGAGGGCGGAACGGTCTGCCTCGATGCCTCCAGCCTCGACTCCTCTGGCTTCGGAGCCGATGGCTGGTGCTTTGAGAGGCGGGTCACCTTCATCGGCTCCACTGATTTCGGAGCCGATGAGAGTTGCCTGCTCAGACTCTTTCCCTTCGGCGCCGAAGACCTCTTCGGCACCGAGGGAAATTACAATGGAGTCTCCTTCGGCGCCGATTTTGATTGAGACAATTCGGAGCCGGTCCCCCAGTCCTTCGGAGCCGATGGAGAAGTCTACTCGGACCCGTTCGATCTCCTCCCGGTCTTCCAAGATGTCGGATTCGGACATTGACAGGGTACTCCAAAGGCTGTTTCAGTCTCCAGTCTTCAAAAAGTTAGTTTCGGCTCCAGCCCAGTCGGCATCAGAGCCGATGGTCCACCCTTTAGCCTTGGTTCCTCCTCCAACAGCCTCGGCACCGTTGGAGTCGGTGCTGGTGGAGCCGATGGAGGTTTCCGGGTCGGCTCCGACCCTTACTCCTACCCCGGCCTTCGGGTCAGAGTTCGGTACACGGACCTCATCGGTCGGCCCCGGGGGTGACGCTTCGGGACCGATGTTTTCGGTTCCGAGCCTCTCTCTCGGTGCGTCGGCTGCGGGAGTGCCGTCTGCTGTTATGGCTTTGGGGGTCGGACCTTCCCAGGAGTCTGGGGGTCCGGCCTTTAGAGCCATGAGGAGTGCTTTCGCCAAATCTTCCTTGGCTACCTCCACCGTCTCCCCGGCACCTTCCCTAGGCACGGAGACTGGTTCCTTTGTAGTCCCCCTGTCTCAAGACAGTGGAGCCCTGGGGCCTGAGGTCACCCCCTCTGGGGGTCCCCCTCTTCCTGGAGGTCCCTCCGAAGAGTCTTCGGAGGAACCCCCAAGAAAGAAACAGTGCAAGAGGAAGCACGTCGACTCCCCTGACGAGTCTCTCACCTCGGACACCGATCTTGATGATGCGGAAGGGTCCCCCAAGTCGTCCTCGGATGATGTCTCCTTTGTGGACATCCTGGAAATCCTCAAACAACGAGGCGGCTGGCAGACCAAACCCCCTTCCTCTGACGAGTCGGTGTTCCTCAAGGCCTTCAGGGCTCAGCCTTCCACCTCCTGGGTGTCTCCGCCCTTCGATGAGCTACTAGATTTGATCTCTCGTAGGGCGTGGGAACATCCAGATTCTGTGGAACCAGTGCCTGCTCGCCCTAACAAATTTTTGTCAGCGCCCCCGGAAAAGGAATTTCTCACCAAAGATGTGGCTGTAGATGCTATGGTGGTGGCATCTGCTACCCAGCAAGATGTGGCAGAGGCTTCGACGTCCATCCATCCTCCTAATAAGGAGTCTAGGAGCATGGACCGGTATGGGAAGCGCACCCTTACTTCAGCAGCCTTTACCTTAAGGTCTCTGAATTACCTGACGCACTTCACTAGACTTCAGAGGGATCTGATCAAGGAACTCTCAGATACCCTCTCTGGTAACCTACCTGAGCAGTTGGCCCAGACGGTTAGCTCTCAGTTGGCTACTCTATCGTCGATATCGAACTCATCCATGAGGCTCATTTCGTATGCGGCCGAGGGGGCGAGTAGAGCAGCGGGTACGGGTGTTGCTCTACGGAGACAAGCCTGGCTCCGCCTGTGTCATTTTGGAGGCCTTCAAGTCTTCCTTTGCCGACGCTCCCTTTGATGGGTCCTCTTTGTTTGGACCCAAGGTAAAGGACACCTTGACCCGCTGTGAACAAGAGGGTAAGACTTTGACTGCCGTAGGGGCACAGTTTTCCTCTCGCTTTCGGCCTTATCCCAAGGCTAAAAGAGGAGGGAAAATGTGGTTCCGTAAATCTCAGAAGGCTTACCCCTCACAGCAGGACGATCCCCCTTCTAGAGGCAGAGGAGGGGGAAATTTTTCAGGAAGACGCCGTCCCAGAGGCGGCAGAGGCCCCCGCAACACTGGAGACCGCGAGTCCTTTCGTGGCTCTTCAACCTTTCAGCATCCCTGAAGGATTGCCCGACTGCGCAGCTCCGAAGCCAGTCGGGGGTCGTTTTTCGAGGCACCTAAAGGCCTGGGAGAGAATCACTCGGGACCAATGGGTGCTCCGAATCATCGCCGGAGGTTACGTCATCCCTTTTTCGCATCCCCCCCCGTCCACGAAACTCCCGGACCCGCCACCCAGTCAACGGGATATTGCAGCCATCGAAGTTTCAAAGTTGCTTCAAAAAGGAGTCATCCAACTGGTCCCCGTAGACCAGACCGGATTAGGGACTTACTCAAAATTCTTTTTGGTGCCAAAAAAGACCGGGGACTTGAGGCCTATTTTGGATCTCAGCAACCTAAATCATTCAGTCAAGAAGTCCAAGTTCTGGATGGTCACCTTACAATCCATTCTCCCGCTATTGGAGAAAAGTGTTTGGATGTGCTCCATAGATCTCAAGGACGCCTATTACCACATTCTGGTAGATCAGGCGTCCAGGAGACATTTGCGCTTCAGCCTGGGAGACAGTCATTTCCAGTTCTGCGCACTGCCCTTTGGTCTCACCACAGCCCCCAGGGTGTTCACCAAATGTTTGGCGGTGGTGACTGCTCACCTGAGGAGTCTAGGATTCCAGGTGTTTCCGTATCTAGACGACTGGCTCCTAACTGCCACCTCCAGGCATCTACTATTACAGAACCTAGCAGCCACTATATCTCTAGGCACCTCCCTAGGAATCACCTTCAATTGGGCAAAGTCAGTGTTGCTGCCATCTCAGCACATATGGTTTATCGGGGTAGAGATAGACTCAAAGCAGATGCGGGTCTGTCTTCCTATGGAGAGAATAGAAACACTACAATCTCAAGTCAGAGCGTTGCTCCTCAGACGCAGAGCCCCAGCAAGGATGGTCCTACAACTGTTGGGTTCCATGTCGGCTACCGTTCTCCTGGTCCCCTTAGCAAGATTACACATGAGGATTCTCCAGTGGCTCTTGTCGGCCCAATGGTCGTATCAGGAACTTCCTCTCAGTCACCACATTATAATCACGGAGACGTGCAAGTAGGACCTCCATTGGTGGCTTCTCTCCTCCAACCTGGATCAGGGGCGACCCTTTGTTCCTCCTCCTCCAGTGGCCACTTTGACTACGGACGCTTCCCAGATGGGGTGGGGGGGACATTACCTGGGCAGGTCAGTCCAAGGCAAGTGGCACCCCATCGAGAGTTCCCTACACATCAACATACTGGAAATGAGGGCGGTGCTTCTATCGCTTCAAGCACTACACAGATACCTCCCCCAGGGCATGATTGCCGTTCAGTCCGACAACATGTCAGTAGTCTGGTACCTGAACAAGCAGGGAGGGACCAGGTCAGAGAGGCCATGAAAGTATGGAATTGGGCCGTTGCAACCAACCGTTTCTTGGTAGCAACACACATTCCGGGGAGATCCAATGTGATAGCCGACAGACTGAGCAGAACCATTCTCTCCCCGCACGAGTGGTCTCTGAACGACAGAGTAGCGTCTCAAATCTTCAGAAGATGGGGAACTCCTTGCTGCGACCTCTTTGTAACTCCACTCAACACGAAATGTCTACAGTTCTTTTCTGTCACCCCAGTTCTGGAGGGGTTTCCCAAGGACACCCTAGTCCAAACTTGGCCCACCGGCTTATTGTACGCCTTTCCACCGGTTCCCCTTCTTCCCAGGGTGATCCAGAAAGCGATTCACTTGCAGTGCAAGATGATTTTAGTTGCCCCATACTGGCCTCGTCAAGTCTGGCTGCCATTTCTTTGGAAATACGCACTGGATGGTCCATGGTTCCTGGACCAAGTTCCAGATCTCTTGATCCACCAGTCGGGACAGCTTCACCCGTCCCTTCACTCGCTAAAGTTAACAGCTTGGCTCCTCCACTTCCGACTATAGTCAGGAACCAGGTTTTGGATACAGAAGTTATACATATCTTGTCCTCCGCCCACAAAAATTCTACTAAGAAGATGTATAATAGTAAATGGAAGAGATTCGCTATTTGGGCCCAACTCCGGGGATTAGATCCCATTACTACCCCGGTGGCTGAAATTTTAACATTTTTAGCTTCCTTATTCAATCAAGGTGCTTCGGTCTCCACCATTAAGGTTCAATTAGCAGCTATTTCTAATTTTCATGAAAGTATAGACCCACCTTTGATGAGCAATAAGTTGTGTAAAGCCTTCATGAAAGGTGCTGGGCTGCTACGTCCTCCAGTTTCTCATCCTGCTCCACCATGGGATCTTAATTTCATATTAGGTGCTTTGACCTCTTCCCCCTTCGAACCGGCAGCAACTTCTGACTTGAAATTTCTTTCCTGGAAGACTGCTTTTTTGGTGGCAATTAAATCAGCCAGAAGAGTTTTGGAACTTCAAGCCCTATGTGTCAAACCGCCGTACCTGTTTTTTCACAAGGATAGAGTATCCCTTAGGCCTAATCCATCTTTTGTTCCCAAAGTTTGCTCTAGTTTCTGTCTTCAACAGTCTTTGGAACTTCCAGTTTTCTTCCCCAACTACTCAGACAGAGCAGAATATATCTTCCACTCATTGGATGTGCACAGACAATTGCGTTTCTACTTAGGACGCAACAGACACGGAAGACAGATCAGTTGTTTGTGTCCTTTTCAGACAATAAATTGGGCAAAGCTGTCACGAAGGTCACTATTGCCAAATGGATCAGAGACTGTATCAGTCATATTTATTTTCTTTCTAATAGACAGTTTACAACCACTGTGAAAGCTCATTCTACTAGGGCTATGGCTACTTCAACAGCCTTTCATTCCAAGCTTGCCATTAGTGACATTTGTGCTGCGGCTACGTGGTCCTCTCCTCACACCTTTATTTCTCATTACAAATTGGATGTGGCATCCCGGGGGCGAGCTTCCTTCGGTTCCACAGTTCTCAGGAGTGTTTTCCAGTGAGCCACCCAGGAATCAGGAGCTAGGGACGCTGTCCCATCAGTACAGAATGTAGGTGAGATAGGATCACATAACATCTTTTAGTTATGTACTTACCATAACTTTAGATGTTTGGGATCCATCTCGCCTACATTCCTAATACCCACCCTCCTTCCCCCTGCCTTGGAGATCAGAAGAGACCGGACGGTTCGAGTTCGACCGTTTCATCTTGAAACATCTGGCAATGTTATATCAGCAGTGCATCTGGGTGTGCATGTGTGCGGACAAACAAGATCTGGGGAATTGGTGGTGGTGCATCCTGGGATATAGAATAGCTCAGCCAATAAGAGACTTCGCTCTATAGTATAGCGTGCCGAGTCGGAGCCGAGGATCGGCTCCGAACCCATCAGTACAGAATGTAGGCGAGATGGATCCCAAACATCTAAAGTTATGGTAAGTACATAACTAAAAGTTTTTCCAGTCTATGGTTGGGTTCTGAGTTGCCCAGGATCAGGGTAAAAGGCTGAATCTGGATAGATTCGAAGAGATCCAGATATGACAGGAATGGTCATCTCTCCTAGATTTTCTGGTAGTTACAACTGAGCAGTCTCACGAGCAGGCTTTAACTATTTCATAACAAAGAAGTAGAACAGCTATTTTGAAGTCTTATTTTGCCAGTTACTGAAGGACATATATCTGATCAAAGGACACATGACTTGCCTGACTGAGGTCCAACCTATCTTTATTATAAATGATTTTCAAGTAAGTACATGGAAACTTGTTAGAGAGTCAACCCCCCACTAACAGCTTAGCGTTTTACCTTAAGCATGGACTGCCAAGAGAGACGCCCCCCCCCCCCCCCTTGTCACTTTAACTTTGACTTTTATATAACTTTGGACAAATAGGAAGACCTGACCTTTTTGGACTAGTTGTGTTCTCAGTTAGGTTATGACCGATATACTGTTCCTCTAGGTTGAGAAGAATCAGTCAAGAGATAGTATGGATATTTTGTGAAGTTGCATCCTGGGCACATCAAGCTTGAGGTGTTCCAGGCTTGGCCTTTTATGAAGAGATTCTGGGGCAGATCCTGAATGTGAAGGGATTGTATCTCTCGGATTGCCTGGGAATGCCTGAGGATCCCAAACAATGAGCTGGAACCAGATTTACCTCTCACAGCTTGCTACCACCATGGCCCTCACTAGAACAAACAGTAGAGAAAATGGATGCATTTTTTTTTCTTTTGGAGTGGTTAGTTTGCCTTGCTTTCTAGTAATGTTTTCCAGCTGACCGTTGTGAAAAAAATTATTTCAAGCCTTCTTGACGTATGAAGCTACTTTGTAGGGTAAAAAAGACTGACATGCATCTTAAAGGCTTTTAAGAGAGTCATAACTATTATTTGCTTCCAGTCTTCTTGGAACTTAAAATCCTAGAAAACTGTAACGGTTGTTTAGAAAAGTGCCTAAATTATACTGGATATTAACTGGGCTATATTTTGGAGACAGAAAAAGATAACCTGAAGAGAAAAATTAAAGGGAAGTATGTTACATGTATATTTTATTCATTCCAAGCTCTGGCTATAAAGTCGTAGCAGCAGAAGCATGCTTAGAGTTTCATGTTTCTTAACTGTAGACATAGAGAAGCTTCAAGTTAAACAAGTGTAGCAACTGCACAGTAAACATAGCTCAACATACACATTTGACCAACTTGCAAGGTCAGTGATGTGGAACAGAGATTCTCTAATGTTATGTTGTCATATGTAGAGTAAATGATGCTCAAGTCAAAGAAAGACTGAATGTAGTAATCACATCTATCATCTTTGCACAGAGGATTCACTGTTAACAATGTCACAGTACATGAGTGAGTTTAGCCAGTTAAGATTATGATATACTAAGTACTTTGCTACTGGATCTAAGTAGCCTAGTGTCACACGGTCAGTTGATCATGTTTCAATAGTATCCCAAGTGCTAGATGGTCAGGCAGAAAGATAAAACTGATAGCCAGAGAGGAGTCTTAAATTAACAAAGGGAATCAGGAAAAATATTCTTCGTGTTTCACTGTTGCAGTCATTACATTTAGGTTATCCCTGCCAGGGTACCCCTCAGTCGGCCCAAATACCAGAGGTGTAGTATTTCAATATCAGTTGCTGTCACCCCAGGACTGACGTCAGGTCGTCAGTGTTATAAATTAAGGCAGCTGATGCCATTACATCAGTCTTTCTTGCCGAGGAGCCCGAAGCAGAAGCAGTTCACACGAGTGCGGGTCGGCTGCTACCTGAGTTTTTCATTTCTGAATTAAAGTTGAAGACTTCTAAAGCCAAGTACCCTGTTGGGGATCCTTTTTTCTTGCTTTAACCGATGTCAGAAAAAGTTAACAATTGTCTCACCTGTGGAAAGCAAATACTACACCGAGATTTTCATTCTTACTTTGTCACTTTCTTAGGCCAAGACCACGACGTCCCCCGCTGTTGCTTTTGTGCTTTGTTCAACACCAGAAATATATGTCGTTGGGCCCTTACTGTAGCTAAATATTTTCATTTTCAGTCCTCTAATTCCGATATGGTTTCGGTAAGCCATCCGACAGCAGATCTTCCAAAAAAACATAAAGATAAAGACAGAGACAGACTGCATAGGTCCAAAACTGCTGATGACGTTTCCGTTAAGCTAGTCGTCAGTTCTCCGGTCCTCAGTGAGGTGCTTTTGCAGCCCCTGAACCCTATTTCTATGATTTTGCAGGCCACTACCAAGACCCTTTTGCAGTCTGGTATGCCGTGAGACTCTTCATTGACTAAGAATCCTGCGGATGTCTCTACCTTGGATGGGTCTGGAGCTGCTGAGCAGGCACTGGCTTCTGAGGAAGTACTTTGCACTACCAATTCTCGACACAGACCGACAACTTCTTTCACATCTAACGTTCTTTCAAAAACTACAGAGTTTCTAAAGCCTAAGGTATGAACCACACCCAAGAAACCGACGACCCAATCTCAGGGACCTGCTTCCTTGCCTCAGTCACAGATGCTTAAAATGGCGGAAGACCTTATAATGCTTATCAGGGGAAGCCGGGCTACCCCTTCCAAAAGAAAAAGAGATTTGTCCCCAGTAGTTTTATCTGAACAGGAGTCCTATGACTCTGATACATCTGAATATGAAGATATGCAACCCCTCTCAGCTTATGAGGATTCTGATGCAGAGTAATCCATCCCTTCAACCTCTCCACCAAAGGACTTTTCCTTTGGGGAAACCCTACATGCCTTAAAGGAGCATTTCAAATGGGAATGTCAGGACTTCCCTCAGTCAAAAAAGAGACTGAGGGAATTCTTAGATCTTCCACAGCACAGACCTCTGGCCATTCCTCCTGTCCTAGATGTTGTGGATGATGTTTTTATGGAATCCAGTTTGACTCCTGACACCCTCACTCCTACTCCCAGGAAACCAGCCAGGTACTATAGAGTCCCCAACTCCCACAAATTTATTTTCAAAAATCCAACTGCTGACCTATGAGGTTATCTCTCAAGGACCTAAGGGAATTAAAGCAACTTCTGCTAAGAATCCCACCCCCTCAGATAGGGATTCCAGAGCATTAGACAGATGGGGTAAAAAAGTATACACCTCTTGCTGTTGCTACTCTTGCTATTAGAGCACTAAATTTTCAGTTCCATATGCTGAAATATCAGTAACATACCATGGAACTCCTCAAACATAAAATATCTTCTTTTCCTGCTTGTGCAGAAAATAGAGTTACAAGAGCTAATGCATTTTGCAAGTCAGGTAACTAAGCACACCTTACAGTGTGGTTTTGATGCCCTAGAAGCATCTTGCAGGGCAGCAGTCACTGGTTCTATCCTTAGAAGGCATGCTTGGCTAAAGGAACAGCCCTTGCCAGACCATGTCAAATCCAAATTATTGGACGCACCACTGCACAAAGACAACTTATTGGCACAAAGGCAGAGGAGGTCTTTAAAAAGATGGAAGAAAAAGCTAAATCTATGCAGACAGTTAAAGGCTTCTTGCAGGTCCAGCCACCGAGGTTCTGTAGGCATTGCCTCTCCAAACACTGGTCCTTTCCTGCCCCCTCCAGATCAGCTCAGCACAGACCCCAGGGAAGCAGGCCCTCCAGACAGCAGCCCCAGGGAATGCAGAGATCTAAGCAATGGAGTTCCTCCTCTTCAAAACCACGGAGTGCTAAGCCACCCCCTCATGGTAAGAACTCACAATGACTTTACACTTCCACCCCCTCCCTCTGCCCACCCGCTCTTGCCCCTAGGAGGAAAACTCTCCTTCCACGCAAGCACCTGAGCCATCATTACCAACAACCATTGGGTGCTCAACATAGTGTCCCAGGGATACAAATTTTATTTCCACACTCTACCAACCCCAAAAGGGTTCCCAGATCTTCCCCCAAACCAGTGGGCAGAGGTCAAAAAGAAAGTCCTTTCCCTGCTCTCTATGAGGGCAATACAGCATGCTCATGCAGAACAGGTAGGCCAAGGTTTCTACTCCACACTTTTCCTGGTACACAGAAAAGAGGGCACCTGGCACCCATCCTCTGTCTATCCATTCTAAACACTTTCCTGGTGATACCAAAATTCTAAATGCTCACCCTCCAGCAACTTCTACCTATGCTCTCCAAAGATGCTTGGTTAGCCACCTTAGACCTAAAACAGGCCTACCTACTCATCCCAGTCAGGGATTCTTGCAGGAAATATCTACGTTTCAGGGCAGGATCACTGTACTTTCAGTTTTCTGAGCTTCCCTTTGGCTTATCCACTGCTCCCAGAGTTTTCACAAAATGCCTGGCTCCCGCCATTGCTTTTTGCACACAAAGAAATATTCAAATTTACCCATACTTAGACGACTGCCTGATTCAGGCAGACAGTCAGGAAAAGCTTATAAAGCACCTGACTTTTGTAAAGGACCTACTGACCTTCCCGGGGTATGCTATCAACGAAAAGAAATCCAAACTAGTACCCCCACAAAAGATTGTATTCCTGGGAGCAAGCCTGGACACAGCATCCCAGATGTCATTCCTTACTCCAGAAAAAACAAACTTACCTGACAACCTACTGCTCTCAACTAGCCACCAGACCCCAGTTATCCGCAAGGAAAATCCTGCAAGCTCTGGGGTTCATGGCTTCTTGCATTCTACTCATTCCATGTGCCAGACTGCATATGAGGAAACTTCAGTGATACCTAAAAAGCCTTTGGTGTCAACACTTCCAAGACCTGGAAACTCTTATACCAATGATACCTTGTTTAAGGAAAGATTTTTTTTGGTGGGCAGCAGCATGCTACCACAACAAGGGACTACCCTTTTCACAACCCCACACCGCCCAGACCCTCACCACAGATGCATCAGACTATGCCTGGGGTGCACACCTGGATGGCAGGTGCATTCAGGGCCAATGGAGCCCAAACTGAATACATCTGCACATCAACCAAAATGAGATGTTAGCTGTTCAGCAAGCTCTGACAGCTTTCAGACCCCTACTCTCCCCGGGACCTCTACTGATCAAAACAGACTACACCGTTGTGATGTGGTATATCAACAAGCAGGGAGAGACTTACTCTTACCCTGTGTGCTGGCTCGCCATGACCCTTTGGCACACTGCCGCAGCCATGCAACTACACCTCTTAGCGCAATTACTGCCAGACTGTCTAAACTCCATCAGACAACTTAAGCAGAAATCTTCTGGACCCACACGAGTGGCAGTTAGACCAAAGAACCTTCACCCTTGTAACCCAGAAATGGGGCACCCCGAAGGTCGACCTATTGCCCCAGACTGGCCACGACAGCACTGGTATCCTCTGCTACGCAGCCTGTTACCACTGCTACCATGGCATCTCCCACAGATCCCAACACTCCTGACCCAGAGGAATGGAGAATTCACGCATCCCCAATTGCAGACCCTCAATCTGGCAGCCTGGCTTATTCCCTGACCACTGCATAACCTGACAATCTAAGCAAACAAGTTATAGATGTTATATGCGAGGCCAGATGCCCTAGCACTAGAAAGTCTTATGCTGACAAGTGGACAATGTTTTGCACCTGGATCCAGGCTAAGGGAGCTGGAACTGCATAGCCCTCCTACCTGTCATCCTGGATTACCTGGCTGACCTACTACACAAGGGTCTATCCTTCTCTTTCATTAAAATTCATGCCTCTGCCATCTCTGCTCATTTCAGCACAGAGCCACCTCTTTTCTCCCACCCTCTCATCAAACAGTTCCTAAGAGGGGCTAACAACTTGAGGCCACCCAGTAGAGCACCTACCCCAGCTTGGGACCTTAACTTTGTTTTGGAAAAACTCACCTTGCCCCCCTTTGAACCAGCAGCATCAGCAAAGTTAAAGTTCCTTTCTTGGAAGACAGCCTTGCTTCTGGCCATCACTTCAGCTAGAAGAGTATCTGAGCTACAAGTAGTAATGGCTGTAGAGCCCTTCATCATTTTCCATGCTGACAGGGTCTCCCTTAGGACTAATCCATCCTTCATGCCAAAAGTGGTGTCCAGTGTGGCTTTCAACAATTCATTCATTTGCCCACCTTTTCCCCTAACCCACAAAACAAGAGGGAAGGATTCTGCACTCTCTAGATGTGCACAGACAAATCAGATTCTACCTAGACAGGACTAAATCATTTAGAAAGACTGATCAATTGTTAGTCAGCTTTGCTGCAAGAGCAGAGGGCAAGGCCATATCCAAACAAACCATTTCCAAATGTATAGCACACTGGATCCATTTCTGCTATAAGCAACATGGGAAACCTCCCCCCAAGGGAGTCAGGACACATTCCACCAGAGCAACCTCCACCTCTGCAGCTTTCCTCGGAGGGGACCCCATCAGGGATATCCTGGAGGCTGCAACATGGACATCTGTTCATACCTTCACCAAGCATTACCACCTGCTTATCTTCTCCAAATCCAGGGCAGGCTTTGCCACAGCAGTCATGCAGGGCTTCCTAGCCAGCCCCCAGTCTTCTTGACTGCCTCCACCCTTTTCTTCAACTTTGGGAATCAACACAAATGTGATGACTGCAACAGTGAAACACGAAGAACATAGTACAGTTGTGTACACTTACCATAAATGTAGATGTTTGAGTGTATTCACTATTGCAGCCATGGTTTTCCTCCCTGCATCCCCCTTGTCTCTCTCTGTCTGTCAGTCTCTCTCTCTCTCTCTCTCTCTCTCTCAATTTCTCTCTCTATCCTTACAAGGATTTTTTGGTATTACTTTCTACTGTGGTGTTTTTTCACCATAGCCTAACTCCCTCTTGGGGGCTCCTGACAGTTAGGGCAAGAAAAACTGATGTAATGGTGTCAGCTGCCTTAATTTACAACACTGACGACCTGATGTCAGTCCTGGGGCGGCGGCAGCCGGCGCAGAAATACTACACCTCTGGTATTCGGGCCAACTGAGAGCTACCCTGGCAGGAATAACCCAAATGTGATGACTGCAACAGTGAATACACTCAAACATCTACATTTATGGTAAGTGTACACAACTGTACTTTCTCACTACAGGTTCAGTTTATGGCATTCTAGTTCCAAGCACTGAAAATGGGAGGGTCTATGCACAGATTGCCAGTGAAGCATGCAGTAGAACAGGCATGTGTTTTGGCTTCTGGTGTAATGAGTGGTATGGGAAGATAGTGTAATCTCAAACCTGTAGAACTTTTGTTTCCTTCAGTGCTGGATCACCCTGAAACAAAGCTCGTGTACCTAATCTTTCATGAAGAGGAAAGATTTTCCCACCCACCAGGTAAAGTGAACATTAAGATAGCAAGTTTTATAAAGAAAGCGATTTAGTAAAGAAAATATGGAGTACCTTACTAATTCTGCTTCAGATAAATTGAGTGGAATTAGTCCATTGAGAATGGAAGAGAGTACAAAAGATGGGGAGAGGCATTGCTTCATGGTAGAGATATAGCCCACCTGTGCCCCAGGTGACCCAGGTTTAAATAGTGGAGGCAGAGACAGATGTCAGAAGAGGCAGATAGAAAAAGATGGGAATGAGCAGCTGAACTCAGCTTATCCAACTTTGAGGGAAGGTTGCACCCAGGCCTGTATTTTTGTTGGGTGGCAATTTTCTCATAGCAGTCATACATATTTTCAGGATGTATACATTGTAGTTGCTGCAGTCCATACTCTGAAATGTGACTTCTTCTGCAGCTGACACAGTGAAATGAGAGGGCAGAAAATGAGATGGAATACTTGGTTAAAATCACTTTATTTAGTTTTTTTCTTTTCTAAACAGAAATAATAAACAAATGTATATTTCTTCTGTGGAAGTTAGTACTATATATGACTAATTAGGACAGAGCAGTGGACCACCAATCTTGACTTTAGCTGACTTGAGGCAAAGGACATTACTGTTCGAGAAGAAGTGTGGATGGGCAATTTTTGTGCTCTTGTAGACTTTGGATAAAGGGTTTAGAGATTAGGAAGTAGCTAAGAAAATTGACATTTTCTGTTATATAGAATGCTGAAGCAATTCTTATCAAGAAGTCCGCCAGCGGTTTTTAGCAGGTCACAAAGATGCACAAGTCTGGTAGCATCCACTGTTGAAGGGGAGGATAACTGGATTTTCAACATTATGAATGTAATTTTTTTGATAAAGCGAGTCCATGTTTTATCAACAGATTTCTGCTGTGAAATTATCAGGCCGTTCACTGGTTGCAGTCACCCTTTTTAGATGCAGCATTTGTTAAGACCATGTAAGCCAAAATTATTATAGACTTTCACTCTGACAAACAGTTTCATGTTTTACAGGTCTGTGGGGCCCCTGGAGATCTCCCATGCACAGAGAGCCCATGTGGAGGAGCTGGTTGCCGTAAAGATGATGGTGGCAGACATTGTGGGGGTCTTAATTGCAATGGAGCAGTGGCCACAGCAGACAGTGCCCTTGGTCGAGCCCAGCATGCAGAGAGTGATCTGCACAAGGCTATGAGTGATGTTGAAGAACTGTTTGAAAAGGTATGTTACTTCTGTCTCCCACATCTTTTTCTTCTACAGCACATTTATAGGTGGGGAGAGGTAGAATAGAAGAGAGATTTGGCAAAACATGTTCTGTAAACTGACAGACTTTTTGCTACAGGTGGCCAAAGCCAAGGTGAAGGCAGATGAAGCTAAACAGAAGGCTTTAGCAGCTCTGGAAAAGGCTAATGACACCAAGGCTCGAGTAGAAAGATCTAACAAAGAGCTACAGGCACTCATTAAACAAATCAGGGAATTCCTTACTCGTAAGTATGCATACTGTACTGTATTTCTGACATCTGTACAATGAAGCAGGGTTTTAAAAGGATTATGAATTAAGACGTTTACATACAGTGGAAAAGAACCATCATATCCAATGTTTTCTACATATAAGCTCAACAGTAATGAACAAAAGGATGTTAGCGTAATTACCAAAGTGGATTTGTTTAAAAGCAACCTTAAACAAGATCTTAATTGCTGATGTTAGCTTTATTTATGTATACATGCATACATGCATGCATACATACATACACACAAATGTTTCAAGCACGGGCATTAAAGCCCTTCTAGCTTGCCAATATCCCAAAACACTTGTTCCCATAATAAATGTCCAGGCTTTTTTTAAAAATATCTAAATTAGTACTTGCTTTAATGTAATTTGGTAGTCTGTTCCAACCATCAGCTACTCTGTCAGAGAACCAATTAGTACACTTCTCATTCTTATAGAATCTTCTGCATAAGTTATCTGATGGTTCTCTAGTACTTTTGATAACCCCAAACATTCCCAGAAGTAGTTGTCCCTAAACGCCCTATATACCTGAATAAGATCTCCTCTTAAATATCTATAAGAGACACTGTACAAGTTCAGATATTTTAGTCTTTAATAATAACTTAGATTTTCACATCCATGGATGCCCTCAGTATATTTACGCTGTACTCTTTCCAGTTTATTCATGCTTGTTTTCCTATAGGGTTTCCATATTGTTATTCCATACTCAAGTTTTGGGTCTAAAGCAACTAACAAACAATTACTTCATTATGTTTGACTTCCTAGACTTTATAAATCTTTTTATACAACCTATAGTTCACTATCATTAGCCAATTGGTTGATATGATTAGAAAAACTCATAGCTGAATCTACCCATATACGCAGGTCCTTAAATGAGTCTACAGTTTCAGTCACTGTGTGCTGTATTAAATATTCACCTTTCAGTTTGTCTCCCAAATCTCATATGCTTAGTTTTTGATGTATTTATCAACATATTATTCTCCTGTGCCCAAATGGTCAATTTAGTCAAATTATTTTGCAGACATGTGTTATCTGTAACACTTGTAATCAGTTTACCCAATTTCAGGTCAACAGCATATAGACTGTAGAACACCTCAGATGAAAAAGTAAGGTCTGAAAGATACAATCTAAACAAGTAAGTGCCTAGTACAGAGCCCTGTGGGACACATTGACTGTAACCAAGGATTTCACCTGTCCAGTTGGTGTGTGACACTTGCCATGGCCTATTTGTAAGCCATGCATCTGTCCATCTTATCAACAGTACATCAGTACCTAGTTGTACTGATTTATTGATCAGTGTTCAGTGCTGAAGTTAAATCTATATAAATCACATCGCACCACAATTTTTCACTCATAGGTTTTATTATATTGTTATAGAACATCATGTTACAGGTAGTAATAGATCTATTTTCAACATATGCATGCTGATATATGGTTTCAAGTCCCAAGCTATCCAGTTCTGACAATAACTTATCCAGTATTACCTTCTCCATTATTTTTCCACAACATGAAAGTAGACTTGGTCTATATGATTCTGGGTTTGTCCTACTCCACTTTCCCTTAAAGACAGGTTTAATAAGTGCATGTCTCCAATCTTGAGTAATCTCCCCATATTTATATGACCTAGTGAATAATAAATGTAATGGCAGTGTAAGTTCTTGCTTAAGTGTTCTCAAATCATTGTTACTTATTCCGTCTCCTCCCTGCGCTTTGTTTCTATATGCATGGTTGCTTATGTATTTAAAGGAAAAGTCCACCTTAGAACAAAAAAAATGTGTTTTTTCATTCTGTTTACTGACCCATTTTAATATCTCAAAACACTTTTTATTGAATTTTAACATGTTTTCCACAAAATGGCTGTCAGTGTGGCTTGACACGTCAACATAATTTTGTTCTTCAATCTTTTCTCTTTCCCATAATCCAGTTCAAGTCTATATTATATGACATATGGAAGTAGTGGGGTATTCCCATGCCATTGACATAAAATGGAGTTAGTGCCAATCATTGTCATCTTATATACCTTCTGTAACAAGACTGCTCCTTTTATTTCTTGAATGACCCTCATTTATGTGTGGCTCACAGCTTTTTTTTACATTATTCTAAGGGGTTATACAGTTGTAGTGCAGCAAAGCCACTTGTGGTATCTGTAGTCTACTGCACAGGAGGAGGACAGGCTAGAAATGATGTGGGAATTTCAGAGAGAAAAAAGCTTCAGAAGACAGTGAGGGATGTGATCAGAGTTAGTGACACACTCATGGCAGTTAGACTCCAGTGTAATGAAAAAGCAGTGTTCGTAATCTCAGCCTACCCTACAGCAGGGTTGTAATACTGAGGAAGGGAGTACATTCAGACAACAGTTGCAAGACCTACTAGGTAAAGCAGGACAACATAAATTGGTGTTGATAATGGGTGACCTGAATGCATATATCTGGGCAGACAGAACAGCCTATGAGGATAACCTGGGTTCACATGGGTTGGGCAATAGGACTAAAGAAGGGAGGCCACCCTATGCTTCTGTCTGGCCAGTGGCTTGATGGTAACCAACACATGGTTCAGAAAGAGAGAGAGCCACAAGGTCACATCCAAAAGTGGCCAACATGCAACCTGGGTAGACTTCTTCCTAGTATGGAAAGGGCAGTAGGAGTAGAATTAAATATTGCAAAATCATCCCCAGTGAAACAGTCAGCCCATAGCATAAACTGCTGGTTACCACAATCAGCTGCAAGCAGTGGTCAGAGAAGCCTCTAAGGTCAATAAGAGAGACCAAACTAAATATCTTGAAGTTGACTGGAGAGAAAGCACAACAGTGTAAGGAATTAATCAGGGCTCTAGTACCTCAACAAGAAGAATGGCAACACCTCAAATCAGCATATGTAAGGGCTACAGAACAGATATGTGGCCGAGCCAGGTATGGGAATAAGATACAGAAGGAAAGCTGTAGGTGGAATACAAAAGTCCAGGAAGTCATCAAAAGAAAGAAGGAGTGCAGGAAAAAGTGGGAGATAAAAAAGACAGTCCAGGCTAGGAATGAATACTGGTTGTCTAACGAAGCTAAGAGAGGAGTTGCAGTAACAAACAGCAAGGCGTTAGAGGCACTCTACCAACTTCTGGAAAATGACTCTGTGTAGTGTGACTGTGGACAGCACAAATACACTCTATCAGGTTGTAAGGCAAATACATAAAGATAAAGAAGGCAGTTAAATACCATTCATAAGGAATGCCAGCAACAACCTGCTCACCAGTCCAGAGGATATCAAAGGCAGGTGAAAGGAATACTTCCATCAACATCTAAATGAAGAAAACTCCACAGAAGCTGTACTGCCCCAGACACTGCCCACAGTGAGAGAAAAGGTGGAGCCCATCCTAGAAAACGTAAGAACAGCACTAAGGAAAATGAAGTCAGGAAAGCAGCAGGCTCAGTTGAGGCCACAGCAGATATGTTCCAGATGTTGGGTGAGCTAGGGGAAAATTGGCTCCTGTGGGTACTCGTAGTAGTATGGAGAGAAAGGCGCATCCCAGTTGACTGGAAAATTAGCTTACTAGTTCCAGTGTTCAAGAACAAAAGGGAAGTTCACAACTTTGGGCAGTGCAGAGGTATCAGACTCCTATCACACTGTATGAAAGTTCTGGAGAGGGGGATTGATAAACAAATATGCAGAGTAGTAGAAAGTAAGATGGGGAATGGGCAGTTCAGATTCAGATCAGGATGCAGTACAACCGACCCAACATTTGCAGTGAGACAGATACTTGAGAAGAAGCTACAAAAGTGGAAGGAGTCCAACAGGTATTGCTAGACTTGGAGAAAGCATATGACAAGGGTCCCAAGAAAGCTGATTTGGGTAGTACTGTGGTAGTTCAAAGTCCCAGAAACACTGGTAAAATTAGTGCAAGCTAAGTACAAGGACCCAGTGACTCAAGTACAAACTGTTCATTCCTGCAGAGGGGTTCCCAGTGGGAGTGGTTGTTATCAGAGTTCAGTTGTGAGCCCACTGCTGTTCATACTGGTGGTGAACTGCATTAGCAAAGAGATTGGAGGGGACAGGTTAACAAAACTGCTGTATACAGACAATATGGCATTACAGGCATACTCTGAGCAAGAACTTCAACAAAATATATGGAGAATAGAATGTAAAACTGAAGGCACATGGTATGAAATTGAGTACATGTAAGACAGCTTTAATGGCAACAAATGGGGGGGATCAGAACAAGCTGAAAACTGAGATAGAAGGGAAAGCAGTGGAACAAGTTAACAGCTTTAGGTATCTGGGAAGGGTAGTTGAGGAGAAGGAGGTTAAAGCTAAAATCAGAGGGGCCGCAGCCAACTGGCACAGAGTCTCAGGGGTAGTGTGCGAAAGAAGAATGCCAAAGAAGCTTAAAAGTAAGATGTACAAAACAGTGCTGTGACTAGTGCTACTACATGGTACAGAAACCTGAGCATTAAAGGCAGAGTAGTTGAGGAAGCTAGAGGTGATATAGATGAAGGCCCTGATATAGGTGATAGGATGCACACTGTGGGCCAAACAAAAAAAAATGAAGACATAAATGCGAAGCCAGAGTAGCTCCAATTATAGAAAAAGTCAAAGAGAACAGATTATGGTGGTTCAGGCACATGTGCAGCAAAGCAGAAGACAATCTGGTGAAGAAGATTTTGAGGCTGACAGGAAGAAGGCAAGAGGAAATGAGAGAGTCCAGCAAAGAGGTGAATAAATTATGTGAGAGAAGACATGTGACAGTCAGACATGAGTGTCGAAGAAGGTAGGAGAGTGGCACTGAAAGATGGCACTACACCCCAACCCCATGTAGAAAAATGGGGAAAAGGTGGTTGATGATGATGATGATGATCCAGCTGCAGCCAAAACTAAAGTATCCTTTTGTAGTCCAAGATGAATTGACAGACTCCCTTCCTCCACACTATTCATGAGGTGATACAACCGTGATTGCAGTGCGAGATCCTTGAAGTATCATGTGAAGTGACAGCTGCTTCTGGAAAGGAAGGGATTTCCAATGTAATTCTGTTCCCCAGTGCCTGGAATAGAAAGATTTCTTTTTTTTCTGAGTATTTTAGAAAATGCTTGATTATTTTTGTTTGTTTTATAACTAATGTCATGTTGCTTTCCCCTTTATTAAGTCTACCTCAAAATATGACCAACTTTCTGCTCCTTAACTCTGTATAACTATTTTTACTGAGACACAGATGTAGTGTGGCATTATATTCTCTGTCTTAGGTTCATAGGTTCATACTAGGCTATCTGCCCTAGGGCATTTATAAGCCTAGCCAGAGTGTGTTTGGCTTTCGCCACCCATTTTAAATTAATTTTGCTATGCCCTTTTTTGAGGTTAGTATACTGTGCCTCTGTCTAACAGTGACACAGAAGTGATACCCAGGGTAAACCTACGATCTCCCATCCACTCATCAAGATTCCTCTTGAAGAGAGTCAATGAGAGACTCTGCCTAACCTGGACTGGGATTTTATTCCAGAGTGAAGGGAGCCACTGGGTTATGAATCTGTCCCTCCAGCATGTCCTGTTTATTTCAGTCTTGAGGTTCAAGTCTCTCGAGCACGTAGCTCAATGGGATTTGGATTTTCTGAGGTGCAGCATGTCCATTAATTCCGGGTTGGACATGGCTTTATACGTCAAGCACAGATCGCCTCTGAGCAGGTGGTATGCCACTGAGTAGAGCTGGAGTTTCTTTAACCGGGCAGCATATGGAATCTGTTTGAGCCCTTTGATCCTCTTGGTGAGGTACTTTTGGGGTCTTTCCAGTTGCTGCAGGTGTCTGGTAAGGTACATCCCAAAAGGGGCATTGTACTCAATTATGGGCCTGATGAGGGATGAGTAAAGAGGCACGATGATCTCCCCTGATCTAGATGTGAATCCCTTCATGATTAGGTGGGCTATATAAAATGTTTTTCTAACCACTTTGGCCACATGGTTGTCAAATGAGAGATTGCTATCAACTTGGGTCCCCAGGTCCCTAATTACTTCTTCCGTACTTAATGGATTACCACCTATGTGGTAATTTGTGGGCACTTTGTTTTTGCCAAAGGGGATGACTATACACTTTTTGGCATTTAGCTTGAGGCCATGGCTCTGGCACCAGTTGTCTGTTTCTGTGAGGCCCTTTTGGAGGATGCTTGTGTCGGCTGGAGAGTCGATTATGGCACCCAGTTTGCAGTCATCTGCGAACTTGGTCAGCCACAGTCCTTCCGTGTTGGCCTGTACCTCCGAGAAATATATACCGAACAAGAGAGGTCCCAGGACTGAGCCTTGTGGGACGCCACTTGTAACTGGTTTGGAGTCTGGTATGGCTCCAGCAATTCTAACCATGTGGGTTCTGTCCTTGAGCCAGTTTGCAACCCATCTAGTGACATAGGGGTTTATATTTAAGCTGGTGAGCTTATCTATAATGCCCGAGTGGGGTATTGTATCAAAGTCTTTTGCGAGGTCCAGGTAGGCTGTGTGGACCACCTTCCCCTCGTCAATGGCCTTGGTGACTGTTTCAAAGAAATCGACCACGTTTAAGAGGCAGGATCTGCCCTTAACAAAGCTGAACTGGATAGGATCCAGTGTCTGTAGGTCCCCAATATCTTTATGAGGTCCATGATGATCCTTTCCATAGGTTTGCAGACCAAGCTAGTCAGGCTTATGGGGCGATAGTTTCCAGGATCCATTGAGGCACCACCTTTGTGGAGAGGGACCACTGTTGCTGTACGCCACTCTTTGGGTACATATCCTGTAGTAAGACTGAGACTGAACAGTAGTTTTATGTTTGGGTTTAGCTCTTCTTGGAGTTCATGTAGGATGCAGCCCGGGACACCGTCTGGTCCCATTGATGCTGTGTTTTTTGCTTTGGAGAGGGCGGCTCTTACCTGAGCATCTGAGATGTCAGGGGGGCAGCACTCTGGTGGGACAGATATTTGCCCTTTTGGTGGGGGGTGGGGAGAAGTTTGCACTGAACCTGTCGGCTAGGATGTTGGCAATGTCTGTGGGTTCAGTGTATTTTTTGTCATTTTGGACTAATTCTGAGCATATCTAGGAATTCCCACCTGGGTTCCTAACATAACTAAAGAAAGCCTTGTGATTATCCTTAGTGTCCTGTGCAATTTTTCTCTCGAAGCTGGCCTTAGACGATTTTATGAGTGCCCGTAGTTTTCTGCTAATACTGATCAGAGATGCCTTCCCTTTTTGGGATTTTGCTCTATCATGTAGCAGCTTCCTCCTTCTATTGTATAGTTTGTTTATGGCTGGGGTCCACCAGACAGGACGTCTGCCTTTGGAGGATTGGGTCTTGGTTTTATTTGGGATTGCATGATCCATGCATTCCTGAAGGTGTTCATAGAATGTGTTTATAAAGGATTCTGCGGTCTGGGCCGTATTTTCCACAGGCCCGGGGGCTTTGAAGGATTCCACCTCGGTTTTGAGGAGTGTGAAATTTGCTTTAGAGAAGTTTTTCACTGTGGTTTTCTGGGCAGGGGATGGGGTCGGGATGTGAATATCCAGTGAGATTAGTTTATGGTTTGATCTTACTAGTGAGGGATACACTTCTGGTCTGGAGCATAGAGTCCCCATGTTGGTGATGATCAGGTCCAGTATGTTTTCTACTCTTGTGGGAGTGGTAACAAGTTGTTCCATAGCATTTGAGTTTATAAATTCTAGGAACCTTTGAGCTAGGGTGTTGGAGCTAGAGTAATGCTCCCAGTCTATGTTTGGGTAGTTGAAGTCGCCCAATATAATGGTGTTTGGAGAGACCTTCATATTTTCCAGTGTTCTCAGGAAGGCCGAGTGGGGTTCCTGGGTTTGGGAGGGTGGTCTGTAGCAGGCTCTAAACTGGAAGGCAGTTTTACCCACTGTTAGTTGCACATGGATAGTCTCTGATGCTTCGTACTGTGCCACCAACCTGGAGGTGTGGGTATCTTTGACGAATATTGATACTCCCCCTCCTTTTGTGGTTCGGTCCTAGTTTTGAGGCCAAAAAGCATGGCATGAGGTATAACCTGGTAGTGCTGGGGTGCTCTCGGGAGCCTTGAACCAGGTTCTGTTACTGCACAGATATCGATGTTCTCCATGCTAAGGAGAGTTTTGAGTGCGTGCATCTGGAGGTTTAGACTTCTGGCGTTGAGTAGCATTACTCTTAGTTTCTTATCCCTTGTGATACCTATGGAGGTGGGTTTGTCTTTTGAGCCTTGCCTAAAAAAGGCACTATGGGGGTAGCAAGAGCCTTTGCCAATATCCAAAAGCCCAGGGGTGACAGGTGCAAGCCGTCCCTAGCAAAGCATTGTGGCTTGTCGAGCATGTCATCCCAGGCTGACAGGCATTGGATCCCCTTTGAATGACACCAATACTTAAGCCAATTGTTGAAATTGATCATCTTGTCTTCATATTGTGGCATCATTCTTGGTGAGGGTAAGATGCTACTCAAGGTCAGGGTCATACTGGCCTGGGCTACATGCTCAGAGAGCTCCTCTATGTCTCTTTTCATGTAGTCCAGGGAGGTACATCTCAGGTCATTCACACCAGCATGGACAATGACTGAGTCATATTTGTACTTGCCTTGGAGTGACCTGAGTGCTTGTGTTATGTGGCGGATCCTAGCGCCCGACAGGCAGCTCACCGTGACCTTCTCCTTGTTCAGCCTGGTGAGCGGGACGTCAGTGTGCCTGACGATAGTGTCACCTACTACAAGTGTATCTGGTGTGTTGTTTAGCCTTAAGGGCTGTGACTGTTTGGCACAGTGGCTTTGTGAGCTATGTGTTGCATGTGTTTTGTTTTGGGGTAGCGGTTGCTTGGGTGTCTGCTTTGGAGGTCTCTGCTGCTTAGGCAGATTTTTATTTAGCGCCTCCGAGTATGTTTTTGTGTGTTTATGTGTTTGGTTTATTGTCGTGGTAGGTCTATGTGAGACTGGAATTGTAGTGAGTGTGGTTTCCTTCTCCTCCTGACTAGTTACGCCAGTACTGAGTTGAGAAAGCTTAGCCTCCAGTTTGGCTATATGGTTGCATCTCTCACATGTGTTGGAATTTGTTGGAAGAAGGAGAGGGTTGTCTGTGTACATGAGGCAGTTGTAACATTGCCTCAAGATTCCCAGATTCACCAGCTGGACTGGAGAGGAGATTGACAACTGACCTTTGGACATGCTAGAATATAATTGAGAAAAAGGGCCAATGGGGAACAAGGTACTCAAGGGGAGTTTGTGAGGGTGTAGTGCTTTTAATTTTTTAGTGCTGACATATAATTGCTTTAGTGAGCAAGTGCCAGGTAACTTAAATGCAATGTGTTACAGGTAACTTAAATGCAAAAACTACAAACAGTAACTTTCTTTCAAGTGAAACAAGGAAATAAGTACAGTAAGCAATGCAGATATCACTAGGGATCCACAGAAGCGCTGAAAAGCTGCGTTTTAGGTGGAATTAGCGTTTCAGGGAAATAACAAGCAAACAAACAACAAGCATACAAACAAAGCTAGATTCAGCAGGCCTGGATCTAGTCTATGCTACAGCAAACAAGGTGTACCAATTTCAGTAAGAAACAGTTCAAACAGTTCAAATATGCGGGCACTATAAGCCTTTAACCAGAAATTCCCAGCTCAGAAGGGCAGAGTCCAGCCTCTCCTCCCACAAGAGTGCAGACCACCAACCTTCTTAATGTAAAATAACTGGCCTGAAGCCCAAGTGCTTAAACCAGAACTAATACACTTTTAGAATAACAGACACTGAGCCCTCAATCAGCAGTTCTCAACTTAGAAGGATGTAAGCTACCTGTCCTGCCACCACAGTGCAGGCCACAAACCTTCCTAATGTAAAACAACTGGTCTGAAGCCCAAGCGCTTAATCCAAAAGACTTAGAATGATAGCTACACTTTAATCAAGTTACTACCAAGCAGTAATAAATACAATTGAATACTTTAAAGAATGCCTGGATTAGTGCTCAAGTTATACAAACAAAGCTAGATTCAGCAGGCCTGGATCTAGTCTATGCTACATCAAACAAGGTGTACCAATTTCAGTAAGAAGCAGTTCAAATATGCAGGCACTATAAGCCTTTAACCAGAAATTCCCAGCTCAGAAGGGCAGAGTCCAGCCTCTCCTCCCACAAGAGTGCAGACCACTAACCCTCTTAATGTAAAATAACTGGCCTGAAGCCCAAGTGCTTAAACCAGAATTAATACACTTTTAGAATAACAGACACTGAGCTCTCAGTCAGCAGTTCCCAACTTAGAAGGATGTAAGCTACCTGTTCTGCCACTACAGTACAGACCACAAACCTTCTTAATGTAAAACAACTGGTCTGAAGCCCAAGTGCTTAAACTAAAAGGCTTAGAATGAGTTACACCAAGCAGTACTAAATACAATTGAGTACTTTTAAGATGATGCAAAAGCAAAATAAAGTAGGAAGAAACACAAATACAGTAAAATCAGATATATATATATATATATATATATATATATATATATATATATATATATATATATATATATATATATATATATTATTATTATTATTTTTTTTTTTTTTTGAGTGAGCAAATGAGATGGGCCCAGGAGGAGTATCCAAGTGCAAATTTACAAGAGGGGCGGGCAGTTTCAAAGCCACCAAGATTAACACCAAAACAAAAACACAAAGAGTGGGTGGGGACCTACTGAAAAAACAGAGTCACAATTTCCAGCTAGATCTTGCTCAATGCAACACAAACAAATTAATTTAAATTGTGTATTATTTGAAAAAAGTGCAGATAAAAATTTACTTAACTTCACTTATGCGTTCATTTGATTGCATGCAGGTCTTAGCTGGCCAAAGCTCACAGTTTAAGCAGAAAATAATTCACTGTACCACTTGTATAAGACAGAAACTGAATAACAATGAAGTAAACTACCCCCACTTATCACTGGCTATGCAGGCTTTTTAACAAGCCTTAACTGAAAAAAACAAAGTCACAACTTCCAGCTAGATATTGCTCAATGCAACACAAACAAATTAATTTAAATCGTGTGATATTCTAGTCATCTCATGATTTGTTAAGTTACAGCAAAATTCTGTTCTACCAACCTGACTCCTTGATAATGTAAAATGAAGGGACTGGAAAATAACTCTATCCCTCAGTCCCTGCAGATTTTTTTTTTTGAGGGGGGTGTCATACCTCTCAACTGTCCAGATTTTTGCAGAATGTCCAGATTTTTCCCTCATATTTTTGGTATTTTCGTCATAAAATTTGTGACTTTGAATTTTTATGGCAAATCAGGGAGGACTGAATTCACTAAATAATGACAGGCATTTGAATTTTAGACATCATATCCTTCGGAAAACGAATGGCAACACAAGACGTTTTATTTTAGCAACTTTCTAAGTGTATAAAAGCAATATTTAACATTTGTCACTATTTTTGTCTAGATTTTTTGTGCTAAGAGGTTGAGAGCTATGGGAGAGGAGTGAATATTGTAGGGAATTCTTTATCAGTTACAGTTGCATTTGTTTAATAACGAATGCCTTCCTTATTTTGTGCTTACTATGCTGTTCTGTTATTTTGATATGATCTTAAAGTTTTTGGCTATCACATGATTTTAAGCTGATCACATGGTTTAAAAGTTGCCACATGACCTTTTGGAATTTTATTTAAACAGTGTGTGTGTTTGGTTCACTTCATCTGAAGAAGTTTTATTACAAAATAAAACAAAACCGCTAATATAAATATAATTCTAAGTTGTTGAGCTGGATTTGTCAGAATCGCTGTCGCCTTGTGTGTGTTTTTTTTATCAGTTTGTCTTCTGTTTTGGTTTGGTTTGGTTCCAATACTCTATGGCTACAGGATGGTTGACGAATTCCCAATGACTCCTTTTGGAACCAGATGTTTTTTCTTTGCAGCGTTCTGTAGGGGATCTTACCCTACTAGTTCAACAGCTGACTGAGCGAGTTGAACGTATTTCAATTTCCCTTCCCCATGAGCCAAGGAGGGTTTGTGACAGAGCCGATAATTCCCATGATGGTTTTCTTTCAACTCCACAACTTTTGCGGCCTATGGACACTGTAACAGGAAGGGATCCTGCAGATAATGATACTAAAAGAATCAACAGTACTGGCAACATCCTAGTATTACATGACTGCCTTCATGGCGATTTCCAGTTCCATGTTGGGCAACCCACTACTGCTACTTCCACATCTAACATTTTGGAGTACATGGTTGAATTTGATTACAGACTTGTTAAATACAAGAAACTACAACTAGAGAATGCATTCTTGGCCAAATGTATAAAGGAACATCAAGTACTGAATGGCCTGCATTCCTGGCGTTGCCCTACAGGACTTATAAAAGAGTCACCACTGCACTTGGAATTACTGAAGTTATTTGATTGGCATGGATGTGAATACATGCAGGTACTTATAAATTTCAATAATAAATGAATAGAGGAACTAGCAGGGGACATTAATGCTTTGAATGATTTAATTACTCGTCATTTGAACTTTGAACAGCATAAATTTGATTATGCTAGGATCTTTAAAAGTATTGATGAGGAATTGCAAAAAATAAAAAATAGAAAAGAAAAAAAAATTTGAAACAGACAGGCTAGCCTATTTCAATCATACAGCATATCCTGAACCCCCAATTTCTCAAGCATGTGGACATAGATTTGGGTCACACCAAAACACCATTGTTGATGCTCCTCCACTTACACCTACAGAAGGTACTTCATTAATGAACAATCAACACAGTGATGCAACTAATACTGAGAATCCCCTTTTGGACCCCCCCCCCCTTTACCCTGCCGTTCAGAGAGAATACAGGCGAGGCATCATAATGACCACTGGAATCAATGTTTCCAGACAAAACCACTTCAGAAGGGTCAAGACATGGTGTCAGAACCAGAAATTCAAAAACAACAATCGGAAGTAACTTCTGACAACCTCCTCTTGTGTTCAAATGAATCACCAACAGTAAAGGGGATTTCACAATATACAACTACACTACTCGTTACATAGGTTCGGAATGTGCAGCTTTGTTTGAACAAGGACTAACTTTTGTTCCCACTGAACATGCTAATGTGGCAAAACTTTTAATGGACTTTAAACAATACACAAGAAAGCTGAACCTAAATATTTTGTTTGACACCCCCACCACTGTTCCTAACACCCTTAGGAGTTGCAGCACTTACAACCCTCTAGTTCATCCTACAGTCCAGTGTTTTGAGAAAATTTGCGAACTGGACTTTCGGACATTATTGAAAAGAAGCAAACAGAACTCAAATACTAATGACAATTTACTACCTGGAGAGAAAAAGTTGTTAAAAGGATTAGGTGACCAAAAATTGAGGCTTATGAAATCAGACAAAGGTGGGGGTCTGGCGATAATGGAGACACATGACTACATACAAAAAATGCGTGATATGTTTTTTGGGAACTACCTGTAGTAAAATGTCATTAAACAAACTAAATACAGCATACAAAAGGGTGAGGGATATACTTAATGATTTATTCACAGACAGACAAATTGATTTGAATGAATACAGTTACTTGAATTCTATGGCACCTATCATACCCTCAATCTTTGGCATCCCGAAAGTCCACAAAAATATTGAAAAGCCACAAATGAGACCATTTGTAGATGCCAGAGGTTCAATAACACACCCATGTGCCATATTCCTTCATGAAAATTTAAAACATCTAGTTAACCAAGAAAAACACATCTGTAAAGACTATTGGGATTTTTTTGGGAAAATTAATCAGCTTGAGTTTAATGAAAATTACTTATTCATTACTGTTGATGTCAATGACTTATACACTGTCATCCCCCATGAGCAAGGCCCATGAGCAAGGTATTGAATGTTTTTTAGTATATTTAACACTGAAGGGTGTAAGTCAGGATAATGTAAACACCTAAAAAACTTTAATTGAAATTGTGTTGAAAAATAATTACATATTATTTGAACACGAGTACTATAACCAAGTTACAGGTGTAGCAATTGGCTCCGCTTGTGGCGGGCTCTTTGCAAACATAGTAATGACAACATGGGAAAACAAATTTGTATTTAATTCAGAATTTATGTAATATTGTATGTTGTATATGCGTTTTTGGATGACATTTTTATTGTATGGAATGATGACCTTGAAAATGTTAATCATTTTTTCGACTATATTAATACATCAGCAAACTTTTTAAAGTTTACTTTTGAAGCCAGTGCATCTAGTATTGCATACCTTGACATACTTTTATATAAAGACAATGAGAGAGCTGAATTTTCCACCCAGAATTATCGAAAACCCACCTTTTCAAACACTTACTTGCATTTTTCAAGGTCACATTCCCCCCACCAAAAATGTGCTGTAGTCAAGGGTCAGTTCGTAAGGGCAGCACGGATGGTATCAGGGTTTGATAATTTTTTAGATGAATGTGAGACAATAAAGGGTATGTTTCTAGCTAGAGGTTACCCCTTGGTATGGTAAACCAACCAATGTATGAAGGGATAAATAAAAAAGAAAGGGTCTTCTTAATCCGATTTTAGGTCATAGTAAAACACCAAGACCTGAAATTTATGTATCAGCAAGTAATTTTATGGGTAGCAATATTACCCCTTCTAATGAATTTAACATCCCTTCACCCGTACATCATCTAGTACAAAGTACAACCTTTACTAGATCCTTTTTCACAAGTTGTAATGCTGATGATGCGACTGTTATGATGCGACTGTTAGGAGCATTATCCAGAAGAACTGGGCTATTCTAAGGGAAGACAGACACACTATTGAGAAGGTGGGGGATACACCGCACATAATATACAGAAGAGATTGTAATTTTAAAAACATTGTGGAACATTTTAACAGAACTAAGAGTAAATAAAATTCCTCATATGTCTAAATGTGGATGCTGTTCTATCTGCCCCTACATTTTGATGGGTGAACAGTTTGTTATAAAGAACTTTGCATTCAACATAAAAGGAGCATTTAACTGTCTGACAGGAGGGGTAGTATATGCTGCACTCTGTCAACAATGCCCTGTTTTCTACATAGTCAAAACTGAGCGTAAGTTCAAAGAAAGAATTGCTGAACATCTATACGACATTAAGAAAATGAAAATAAACAATGCCCTAGAAAAACACTTAATGGAATGGCCAGACCACCTTTTTAAATTTACAGTTATGGAAAATGTAACCCCTAGTGAATGTGGTGGCCCATGGCAACTTAAGTTGGAAAAACGTGAGTTATATTGGCAGCTCACACTTAATGCAAGTTCTTGGTCAGGGATTAATGACCAGATTTCTATTAGATGTCTTTTAAAACTAAGAACTTTAGAAAGATGATATTTGGTACCTTTTTACCAGACAGATTTTCTCAGTATAGGATTTACTATTTAATGATTGCTGTTACATAAAACTATTTATTATTATATGGTAAAAGATAGTTTTACATATTGATGTATTCAGATATTCAGCGTTTGATTTTTGTTTACTTCAATTTTGAACTTATTGAATATGTTGCCTTAATGCATGATTTGTTCAGGGGATTTGGCTGTCACATGATTTAATGCTGATCACATGATTTTAAAAGACTTTGGCTTTCACATGATTTTAAGCTGATCACATAATTTAAAAAAAAAGTTGCAGCGTGACCTTTTAGAATTGTTTTAAACAGTGTGTGTGTTTGGTTCAGTTAATCTGAAGAAGTTTTATTACAAATAAAACAAAAGCACTAATATTACGTTTTAAGTTGTTGAGATGGATTTGTCAGAATCTCTGTGGTCTTTTGTGTGTTTTTTCATCAATTTGTCTTCTGTTTTGGTTTGGTTAGGACCAGGCAGTTCCTCAGAAATGGAAGCCAGATCAGGGGGTCTTCCAAGATTTGATCCATCTGTGGGGAGTTCCTCAAATAAACCTCTTTCCCACCTCTCTGAACAATCAACTGGCAAGATTCTGTTCCAGTATTCCATGCAAGAAGGCCTGGGAGACAGATTCCTTTTCCTGTCTGTGGACAGGAATGTTTCTGCTTGATTTTCCATGCTTTCCACTAATATCCAGGGTACTTCTGAAGATTCAGTAGAAATCCCCCAAGATGTCCTTCCATGTCACTGTTGCAGTATTCGTAACATTAGAGATCCCTAGGGCAACCCAATTTCTGGCCAGTATACCAAAGCCTTAGGTTACTTTAAGGTATGCCTTATGTCTTATGTATGCTCTTTGTGTAACGTAGGGCATAAGGTGATGTCCAGGCATACCATCCTCAGAACTTTTCTGCCATCAGTCCAATCGCTGTCTCTTGATCATTGGTCTGAATGCCTACGTTCAGTTGCTGGTTTCACTGAGCCATTGCAGGTAAGTGTCCTGTTGGGGTTACTTTTTAACTTGTCTTTTTGTTGCTTGTGGGGTTTCATGTCATCCATGAAGGGTAAATGCAAGTGTGGGGCACAGATTCCCCATAAAGACCACCACAAACAGTGTCTGTTTTGCCTTGGTGCCTTGCATGACCATACATTTTGTTCCATTTGTCAGGCTTTCATACCGAGAATTTTGCATAGTAGACTTTCATTTTTGTTGCTGTATCTCAGGAATCAGTGACTTAAACTTCTTGTGAAAGATACAGTGCAGGGTACTTCCCACCCCGGGGGACAGCTTTTAGAGAAGATTAGAAGGCCAAGAAACCTAGGCCGGAATTTTTCTGTGTTCAGCCTCCACCAGACATTTCTCCAGAGGTGAGTGAATGCCTGGAAGTTCGCCCGGCTTTGTTGTCGGATTGCTCTGTCACGACCAGGTTGGAGGTTGGTGGGGATCCAGCTTTAAGCATGTCCAAGGAGGCTTTGCAGATGTCTGTTTCGGATGTTCTGGGAGAACCACGGTTGGTAGTTTCTGAGGGGCCTAAGGGTGTTCCTCAGATTTTAGTCAGAGAAGAAGTCCTTACTACTATTATTGAATGCTGTCCTGGGTCAGAGCCTTTTAAGTTTTGTAGGGTCTATATTATAAACACAAAAGCCCAAAATAGCAAATACATTTACATCGACACATAAAGCCCGAAGTACAAAAAGAGTGAAATACGTAATTGGCGAAAATGAAAACGCCACCCGTATTTGCTTGGCCAGCAGGGCGATAATGAGGATGAGGAATTATATCCTTTTCCCCACTGTAGTATGGTCTCGGAGTTGGTATATGTAAGTAGGATGGGTATATTTAATTTTATTTAGTTAATTTGAGCTTACCTGCGTGGCACTGTTGGTTGACAAAATACATTCAGTGTTTTCATTTTCGCTGATTACGTATTTCGCTCTTTTTGTACAATGACCTTTATGTGTCGATATAATTGTATTCACTGTTTACAGCTTTCGTGTTTGTAATATAGACCCGTTTTATAAGGCAGACATCCCATTGATGGAAAAAACAAGAAACTAAACATGTTTCTTCTGCCCCCTAAGGATCCACAGAGTGAGTGGCAGGCCTTCACTCGGGGTTTGTTTAGTGCTTTAATGACATTGAAACCTCCTCAGGGTATTTCTGTTCCAGTTCCCCCTTGGTCCTCTACTCCCCATAAGAGACCCAGGGAACAGGATTCCTCCGAGGAGGAGTTGGATTTTGATGAAGAATCTCTTGCTTACTCTTCTTAAATTCCTTCTCCTTTGGACTGTGGATCAGAGGAAGAGGAATCTACCAGTCCTGATACTCCCTTTGAAGAGATTTTTTTTGGGGACACAATCTCCAGGATGATGGAGTTCTTTAAATGGGACTGTGCTCAGGTGTCTGATATTCATAAGAGGTACTATGAGTTGTTGCAGCTAGAACTTCCTAAACCTTCTGCTGTTCCTCCTGTTTTGGCTGCTTTGTTGGATGTGTTTTCCAATGCCTCTAAACTTTCAGATTCTCAGCCTCCTGCTCCCAAGAAGCCTGATAGGTTTTATAGGGTGCCTGAGAACTGTAATTTTTTTGTACAAGTGTCCTGCTGCTGACCCTTCAGTGGTTTCTGTAGCCTCTGACATGCCCTCTCAGCTGCTCCCTTCGCCCAAGTTGCTGCCCTCTGACTAAGACAGTAGAACCATGGAAAGGCTAGGTAAGAAGGTTTACACCGTGGCTACCTTGGCTTTTATCCATATATCCAGGTACATGTTGGCTGTTCTCTCCCAGGCTTGTCAGGTTATATCTGATCTTCCAGACTCTGTGGGTAAAACATCTGCTGTTTCCCTGTTAGGGATTTTCTCCCAGGTGGCTTGTCATTCCATCAAGTGTAGTTTTGATGCAGCAGACGCTTCTTCTAGGGCTGCTGCTTTTCGGTCAGTGATGAAGAAGTATTCTTGGCTTTGGCTTCAACCTTTGCCTGATGATATCAAGGCTAAGTTGATGGATGCCCCTCTTGATAATAAACACTTGTTTGATGAAGTTGCTGCTGATTTGTTTAATTCCCTTCAGGATAAGGGTAAGACTCGATAGTGAGGCACACTTATGTCCCACTCACTAGGATGAATAAGGACAAAGTAACAGTCAGCTGCTTGTCAGGTGCCAGGATCCACCACATAACACATGCACTCAGGTCCCTCAACAACAGGTACAAATATGACTCTGTCATTGTACATGTGGGTGTGAATGACCTGAGATGTACCTCTTTGGACTACGTGAAAAGAGACATGGAGGAGCTCTTGGATTATGTAGCCTAGGCGGGTATGAACCTAGCCCTGAGCAGCATCCTACCATCACCCAGAAACCACAGTACAAGCAGAAAATGATTGATTTCCACAACTGGTTAAGTTTCTGGTGTCATTCTAAGGGGATCCATTATCTGTCTGCCTGGGATGACATGACTGACAGACTTTGATGTTTTGTCAGACATGGCCTGCATTTGTTATCTCTGGGCTTCCGGATACTGGCCAAGGCTCTTGCCACCTCTATAGTGCCATTTTTAGGTGGTGTTCAAAAGACCAAATTACCAATGTAACAGCTACAAACAAATGCAATCTGAGGGTCATGCTGCTCAATGCTAGATGTCTAAATTTCAAAATGCACTCGCTTGAAGCACTCCTTAAAATGGAAAACATCGACATTTGTGCTGTAACAGAGACCTGGATGTTCATCGTGTTTCACTGTTGCAGTCATTACTCTTGGGTTATCCTGCTGGCAGGCTAACCTCAGTCGGCCAGAATTCCAAAGTCTAGGTCCGGTGTCGGTTGCTGTCGCCTCTTCCCTGACGTCAGTGCGCCAGGGGTATAAAAGATGCAGCCGACACCATTTTCTTCAGTCTTTCTTGCCATGCAGTGCCCGAAGCAAAAGCAGTTCGCAAGTGCCGGTTGGCCGACTCCTGAGATATTCAAATCCGAATTTCAGAACCGAAGTCTTCATTAAAGCTAAGTACCCCGTTGGGGAAACTTTTTTCTTGCTCCAGACCGATGTCAGAAAAAGTTAACAATTGTATTTCTTGTGGGAAGCAAATACCTCATAAGAATTTTCATTCTTACTGTATTCCTTGCCTAGGCCCTGATCACAACGTTGTTAGCTGTCGGTTTTGTGCTAGATTTAACCAACGCACTATTAAGCGTCGGTTCGATTTTGCATTTCATTACTTTGGCCGAAGATTTAATTATATAATGCCGTCGGACCAGCCGACAACCGGAGTTTACAAAAAAACGCAAGGACAAGGAAAAGGATAGGCATCCGAGGTCCAAAATCGACGACGAGGCCTCTGCTAGGCCAGTCGCCGGTTCTTGGTGAGGTGCTTTCGCAGCCCCTGGCACCCGCTACCTCAGAGCCACAGGCCGCTTCCGACTCCCACGTGGAGCCGACTGGGCCTCTGGATACTCAAGGTATTAGACACTCGGAAATCATTCCTTCAGATGGGTCCGGAGCCGCTGAGCAGGCATCGGCTTCTGAGGGTGTCTTCAGACCTACACAACTATATATTAAGCCATCTTCAGCTTCAAAGACAAAGACTAAAGCAGCTCTAAAGACAAAGAAACAAGTACAGCATTCTCCTGCTCAGACTTCCATACCTAAAAAACAGATGCTCAAAATGGCCGAAGACCTAATTACTTTGATCAGGGGCTCCCATCCCCCTCCTCATAAGAGGCCTAGGCAAGAGACACAGAGTATGATTCTTCTGATCAGGTTTCTATTTCCTCTGATTCCTCTTCTGAACAGGATTACTCCATGCTTCCCTATGAGGATTCTGATGCTGAAGAATCCATTCCTTCAGCCTCTCCTCCTGAGGATTATTCTTTTGGGGAAACCCTACATACCATGAGGGAGCATTTCCACTGGGAGAGCCAAGATTATTCTGAATCTAAGAAAAGGCTCAGGGACTTTCTGCTACTTCCTCAGCACAGGCCCCTTGCTATTCCACCTGTTCTAGACATTGTAGACGTATTTTCAGAGTCCGGGCTGTCCCCTGACTCTTTACCCCCCGCACCTGCTAAGCCAGACAGATACTACAGGGTCCCAGATTCTCATAAATTCCTATATAAAAACCCTGCTGCTGACCCAGAAACTATATCTCAGGGTCCCAAAGGGGTCAAAGCTTCCACTGCAAAAAAACCTGTCCCCTCTGATAGGGATTCTAGGGCTCTAGACAGATGGGGGGAAAAAGTCTACACTTTTGCTACCCTGGCTGTAAGGGCTTTAAATTGTCAGTTTCATATGCTAAATATCAGCAATATTTAATGTCACTGCTTAAACAGAAATTGTTGACAAATACTGAATGTTCTGAGAACAAGGAATTGCAGGATTTATTGCATGCAGCTGAACAAGTGGGAAAGCATACTTTGCAATGTGGTTATGATTCACTGGAGGCCTCTTGCAGGGCCGCTTACAGGTTCTGTTATTAGAAGGCATGCTTGGTTAAAGGAACAGAATCTGCCTGATCATGTTAAAACAAAATTATTAGATGCACCATTACAGCATGATACTTTGTTTGGTACTAAAGCAGAAGAGATGTTGAAAAAAATGGAGGATAAAGCAAAATCCATGCAGACAGTCAAGGATTTCTTACAGGTACAGCCACCTAGGTTTAGCAGGAACTGGCCTTCTAAAAATTGGTCCTTTCCAGTGTCAGACAGGCCACAAAGAGGCAGATACAGGTGTCCCAGAGACAGATCTCATCCCCAAGGCTCATACAGGCCTAAACAATGGGGTGCTCCTACCTCCAAAAGCAGAGAAGACAAATCACAACCTTACAGGAAACAGTCCCAATGACTTTCCTCTACCAGATCCAAGCACTTTTCTTTTGGCAGCCCCCTCAGGGGGAAAACTAGCACTTTTTTCATCAAATTGGCAAATGGTTACCCAAGACAAATGGGTCCTGAACATAGTGTCCCAAGGCTACAGGTTTCATTTTCACACTCTACCAAGGTCAAAAGGTATGCCAGACCTGCCACACAATCAATGGGCAGAGGCACAAAAACAAATTACAGCCCTCATGGACATGAGGGCCATTCAGCAAGTACCACAACAAGAGCAGGGGCAAGGATTTTACTCCAGACTTTTCCTAGTACCCAGAAAGGACAAAACCTGGAGACCAGTACTGGACTTGTCTATACTAAATACGTTTCTGGAAGTTCCAAAATTCAAGATGTTGACTCTACAGCAGCTACTGCCCATGCTGGGCAAGAAGGCTTGGCTCATAACTTTGGACCTAAAAGAGGCATACCTGCATGTCCCAGACAATCTTGCAGAAGATACCTCAGATTCATAGCTGGCTCAATACATTACCAATTCTCTGCACTGCCCTTTGGCTTATCTACTGCGTCCAGGGTCTTCACAAAATGCCTGGCACCAGTAATTGCATTTTGCAGACAAAAAGGAATTCAAATATATCCCTACTTGGATGACTGCCTAATTCAAGCAGACAAGAAAGATATTCTTCTAAAGCATCTGGCGTTTGCAAAAAGATTACTAATTGGCCTAGGGTACACAGTAAACGAAAATAAATCAAAACTAGTGCCCTCTCAACAGATAATATTCCTGGGTGCAAGCTTAAATACAACTGCCCAGATGGCTTATCTCACGCCAGACAAACAAAAGCATCTGACTACTTACTTCAAGAAATTGGCAACAAAAACCCACTTATCTGCAAGAAAAATCCTGCAGGCCTTGGGTTTCATGGCATCCTGTATTCTACTAATTCCATATGCCAGACTGCATATGAGGAAACTACACTGGTATCTAAAAAGTGTTTGGACTCAGCATTGCCACAACCTGGAGACAGTAATTGCACTCATTCCCTGCCTGCAACAGGAGTTTCGATGGTGGGCAGAAGCCTGTCACCACAACAAGGGTCTGTCATTCAGTCTACCCACAGCCAGACAGACACTGACAATGGATGCATCAGATTATGCCTGGGGGGCCCATATGGCAGGAAAATGTATTCAGGGCACGTGGCCTGCAAACCGGATGCATCTTCACATCAATCAAAAAGAGATGCTAGCTGTTCAAAATGCCCTGACAGCTTTCAAGGACCTGCTTCATCCAGGACAGTTACTGATAAAGACAGACAACACTACAGTCATGTGGTACATAAACAAGCAGGGAGGTATACATTCCTACCCCCTCTGCAGACAAGCAGTGACCTTATGGGACACAGCACTGGCTTTTCAAGTTCACCTGCAAGCACAGTTCCTGCCAGGAAAAACAAATACTCTGGCACATGAACTAAGCAGAAACCTCATGGATCCCCACGAATGGAAACTGGATCCACAAGTCTTCAGCATGATAATACGGAAATGGGGATGCCCAGACATAAATCTATTTGCCTCCCCTCACAACTGCCAATTGCAGAGATTTTGCACAAGGAATTATCACAAGCAAGCATGGAAAGTGGATGCCCTATCCTTCAGCTGGAAAAATCTAACAGTATATGCCTTTCCTCCACTGCCTCTCCTTCCCAGGGTACTCCTAAAGGTCAGACAAGAGAAGCCAAAAATGATACCGATTGCACCAGACTGGCCACACCAGCACTGGTACCCAGTCTTAAAGAGCTTGTCTCAAGGTCCAGCATGGATATTGCCTCAAACTTCTCACTTGCTGACCCAACAAAACAATCAGATCCTGCACAGCCAACTCAGGACCTTAAATCTGGCAGCATGGCGGATAATGTAGACATTCAGAACACTCCTCTTTCAAAAGCTGTTTTGGATGTTATCTTGGAGGTCAGGAGGCCCAGTACCAGAAAATCTTATGCAGAGAAATGGAAGAGATTTTGTGCTTGGAACCAGGAACAAGGCATTGACTCGTGTGTACCAAATATCCCTCAGATTTTACAATACCTAACTGAGATGCTGAACAAAGGCCTTTCTTTCTCATCAATTAAGATTCATGCCTCTGCCATTTCAGCCCATTACAATGCGGAACCACCTATCTTTTCTCATCCTTTAATAAGGCAGTACCTCAGAGGGACCAAAAACATTAGGCCTCCAAGGAGAGCACCAATTCCGGCCTGGGACCTCAATTATGTTTTGGAAAAACACACACTGCCTCCTTTCGAGCCAGCATCAACAGCAGATATAAAATTCTTATCCTGAAAAACAGCTCTGCTCCTAGCAATAACCTCTGCAAGGCAAGTCTCGGAGTTACAAGCACTCATGGCTGTGGAACCTTTCATCATTTTTCATCCAGACAGGGTTTCTCTGAGGACAAACCCTACATTTATGCCTAAGGTGGTGTCCAGTGTGGCCCTCAACCAAACCATTCACTTGCCTACCTTTTATCCAAATCCACAGAACAAGGGTGAGAAAATTCTGCATTCTTTGGACATACACAGGCAGCTACGCTTCTACTTGGACAGAACTAAAGCTTTCAGAAAGACTGAGCAACTTTTAGTGTCATATGCTGCGGGATCACAAGGAAAGGCTATCTCAGAACAGACTATTTCTAAATGGATAGGCCATTGCATCCATTTCTGCTATTCTCAACATGGCAAATCAGTGCCTAAGGGCATTAGGCCTCATTCCACCAGAGCAGCAGCCAATTCAGCAGCCTTCCTCAGAGGAGTACCAACCAAAGATATCTTAGAGGCTGCAGCCTGGAGTTCAGTGCACACCTTCACAAAGCACTACCACTTACCTCTTTACTCTAAGTCCAGAGCAGGCTTGGCCACTGCAGTCCTGCAGGGCCTCATAGCCTCTCTTAATCCTATTTAGCCCAGCCACCCATCCTCAGCTTTGGGATTCAACCCAAGAGTAATGACTGCAACAGTGAAACACGATGAACATAGTACAGTTGTGTACCTACCATAAATGTAGATGTTCGAGTGTATCCACTGTTGAAGTCCAGGTTACCCACCCTCCATCCCCCTTTTCTTTGCTGGGTCTATCTGCACTTCTCTATCCTATACAACCTTTTTGGTGTATTTGCTTGTAGATGAAGGAAATGTTATTTTTGTGCATGCGTTTTTATTGGCATGTTTTTCAGCCTACCAATTTGGGGGCACCTGACATCTGGGGCAAGAAAAACTGAAGAAAATGGCATCGGCTGCATCTTTTATACCCCTGGCACACTGACGTCAGGGAAGAGGTGACAGCAACCGATGCCAGACCTAGACTTTGGAATTCTGGCTGACTGAGGGTAGCCTGCCAGCAGGATAACCCACGAGTAATGACTGCAACACTGAATACACTCAAACATCTACATTTATGGTAGGTACACAACTGTACTTTCAAGGCAGCAGAAAGTACCCCTGCACTGCCATGCTGTAACTCATTCCACACCTTTTGGCCCCAGAACTTGGACCGAAGCTCCAAAGGCAGGGGTGCTTCCATATTCATAAAGGATGCACACACCTCCAGACTGGTAGCCCAACATAACTCATCAGAGATACTTCAGGTGCAGCTAACATTGGGTAAGACAGCGATTTCAGGTCATAGCCTGCTATAGGTCCCTAACCATGTCCCAAGACACGCACTCCAGGTTCCTAAGCACCCTGGAGAATATTAGGGTCCAGCCTAACACTCTCATACTGGGTGACTTCAGCTATTCCTCCATTAACTGAGAAAGCTACTCATGTACCAATAGACTGGGTTCCTATCATGTAGGTGAACTTTTACAAGTTTGAACCACATATGGTTGAGACCATATGTTCGAATTTGTAAAAGTTTGAGTGTGTGAATGGAAATCTCCATAAGCAGAGGATTCCATTCTTAATTAGTGGGGGGTGCAGGGGGGCTTGCCCCCCTGCATACAACAATTTATTTTTTTGTCCGTTGTATTTTTATTTTTTTATCAGTAGTCGAAGTTCTGTAACTTCAAACATAATGGTTCAACCATTAGGTGTTCGGAGTTACGGAACTTCGACTATCTGATATAGACCCCAACAGACTTGCCCAATGTTTCCTGGAATTCATTAATTCCAATGCCCTGGACCAACTCGTTCTTACCCCAGCTAGAGGTAGCATCATCCTTGACCTGGTCATTACTAACATGAGCGACTGTTGCTGTACACCAATAGTCAACTCCTCCCTGGTTAGATCTGACCACAAACTAATCACCATGGAAATCCACCCCCCCCCCCCCCCGCAAAGGTAACCACCATGAAAAACCTTTCCAAAGCTAACTTTGTGCTCCTAAAAATAGAGTTGACTAACTTTGCGGCACCCATGCAAATGGAGAATAGTTGCATGACCGCCGAATCATACACCAGTGCACTGTACAAACACGTACACAAATGCATGGATCTCGCCATACTCAGTAGAACCAAGATGCTCTCCTCCAAAAATAGGAAGTCAATCTGGTGGTCCCCTGCCATAAACAAACTCTACAACAGAAGGAGGAAACTGATGTGGAATAAGGTGAAGTCCCAAAACTGGAAAAACTCCCTTATCAGCCTCAACAAAAAGTTGAGATCCCTCAACAAATCCTCTAAAGCTAGCTATGAAAACAGAATTGCAGCAGATAGTAAAGGCAACCACAAGGCCTTCTATAGTTATGTAAAGAATTTCCATGGCAATACCCAGATTTGCCCTGAGCTACTGCACAATGGTACCTCCTATACAGAGCCAACAGATATTGCCAATATACTGGCCGACAGATTCAGTGCCAACTTTACCCCTCTCTCCCCTCCCAAAGAACCTGTCATATTAACAGTAGATTCCCTGGCACCCAGTATTACTGCTGCACAGGTTAAAACAGCACTGTCCAAGGCCAAGAATACAGCTTTTATGGGACCTGACAATATCCCTGGCTGTGTTCTACATGAACTACAGAGTGAACTGGCACCTCACCTGTGTGCCCTGTTCAATCACAGCCTCACCTCAGGCTTTGTCCCTACCGAATGACGCACTGCTACAGTCATCCCTCTCGACAAAGGAGGAGCAACTACAGACCCTGGGAACTATCGCCCCATTAGCCTAATGAGTCTGATATGCAAAGCTATGGAACACATCATCATGGACCTAATAAACAAGGATATAGGGAATCTCCAAACTCTGGATCCCACAGAGTTTGGTTTTGTGAAGGGTAGATCATGCTTGCTCAACTTAGTCAACTTCTTTGAGTCAGTCACCAGAGCTGTGGATGAAGGCAAGGTGGTTTACACAGCCTACTTTGATTTGGCCAAGGCCTTTGATACCATTCCCCACTCAGGAATCATAGAAAAACTCAGTAAGCTAGGCATCAATCCCTATATCACTAGGTGGGTTGCAAACTGGCTCACAGATAGAACCCACAGTGTGAAAGTAGCTGACTCCAAGTCAGACTGCCGACCAGTCACAAGTGGAGTCCTACAGGGTTCAATCCTGGGTCCTCTCCTGTTTGGTATATACTTCTCTGAAGTCCAGGCCAACACGAAGGGACTCTGGCTGACAACGTTCGCAGACGACTGCAAGTTGGGAGCCATTATTAATTCCCCAAGTGATGTTGACATCCTACAAAAAGGCCTCACTGAGACCAACGACTGGTGTCAGAACCATGGCCTTAAGGTCAATGCCAAAAAATGTCTCGTCATCCCCTTCGGGAAAAACCCAGTTCCCATGAATTACCACATCGATGGTAGTCCACTGAACACAGAAGGCGTTATAAGACACAGTTATTAATAGGACGTGCTGGAGGGATAGATTCATCACCCAAAGACTCCCTATGCTGTGGAACAAAATCCCGGTTTATGTGAGGCAGAGCACCTCGCTGGCCTTGTTCAAGAGGAATCTTGACCAATGGATGGGAGATCGCAGATACACCCCAGGGGTTACCTCAGTGTCACTGCTCGACAGAGGCTCAGCAAAATAATGGGCATAGTTTCTCCAAACTAAAGGGGTGGCGTAAGCCACAAAACTATGGGCTAGGCTTATAAATGCCCTCGGGCAGATAGCCTGGTATGAACCTATGAACCTATGAACCTAAGAGATCTGGGAACACAGGTTGACAGCAACCTCTCTTTGGACCACCACATTGCCACTGTGATCAGAAAGTCCTTCTATGTGGCACATCTCATTACTAAGGGTTTTGCATCCAGGAAGAAAGAGGTCATTGTCTCCTTCTACTCTTCCCTCATTAGGCGAATCATCGAGTACAATGCCCCATTTGGCATGTACCTCACTAGACACCTCCAACAACTGGAGAGGCTGCAAAAGTACCTCACAAAGAGACCTTAAACACTTGTCCTGTATGGACAGACTCAAAAAAACACCAACTATTCTCTGTCTCATATCGCCTAATTAGAGGCCATGTCTGATCCAGCTCTGTTAGAAATGCTACATCTAAAGAAATCCCAATCCCCCTGTACCACATGCTCCAGAGACCTCAACCTCATTACCACAATCAACAGAACGAGCTGGAGGGACAGGTTCATAACCCAGAGACTACCCATCTATGGAATAGACTTCCTGTACATGTCAAACAGAGTACCTCACTGGCACTCTTCAAGAGAAATCTTGATGAGTGGATGGGAAATAGAAAATTCACCCCGGGGATCACTCCAGTGGCTCTACTTGACAGAGGCACTGGGAACTAAGGTCGGGTGGCATGATGCCAGGGTAATCCTATGGGCTAGACTTGTAAAGGCTCCAGGGCCATTAGCCTAGTACACACCTATGAACGTATGAACCTATGAACCTATTTGTATGAAACACGTAGAAACATGAAAATGAGTACATAAATACATGTTAATAAAACATGAATGCATGTGAATAAAATATCCTAAGGAACCGTATAAAAATCATGTTGAGGGTTGTCTGTGTAATTAATATTTTAAGGCTCTTAATTTAAGAGCAGGAGTAAGTGAAAGGTAATTGTTTAACACAGGGGTTACACAGGCATTCATACACAGCTGCCAGATTAATTCCTGAAATTTCAGCCTAATCTCCCAGTCACCCCCTCTTTCATGAGGGGCTACCTTTTCTACAACCGAAATTTAAAGCTGGCTTCTCCATGTGTAATAGTGTGTCTATACACAGCATTAGAAGCTGTCTTTCTGTTGATCTTGTAAAGATATTCATATATCCTTTGTTTTAAGGTTCGCTTTGTCTTCCCTACATAAAAAGAGGAACAGAATAAGCAGTAGTCTAAATATACCACAATCTTTGTGTAACAGTTGTAATACTTTAACACTGTCAATTTTAATTCTAATCCAGGAATAAATTCTGGAACATTTGCAATAGATGGGTATTGTAGACACCTACCACATTTAAAAGTTCCTTTTTCAGCTTGACTAACAGGGGAAATTGCCAATCCAGGTCCATTTTCTAGTATGTTCTTTAAATTGGGATCTTTCTCAAAACTAAAAATCAAGGGTCCACAAAAATCTTTTACTGCAAAAAGGTCCCAGTATTTGGAAATAATGTTCTGTATTTTTCTAGTATCCTGGTTAAAATTTAAAAGTAAGTAGGGTCCTGTACCACTCAGTACATCTGGGTTAACCTGTATAGTTGTCTCCACTGTGGCTGACTGGGAAACATTAATTAAAGGAAGAAATTTACTGCCCCATCCCTGTAAAATCTCATTTTTCAGTGAATGCGTAAGAGACAATGTAATCCAACTTGGTCACCGAATCGTCCCTTAAAGAGGTCATTCTGGCAGCTCTCACCACCTGACTTTTCACAGTGTTTTTCTTTTGGTGAAAAGGGTGATTGCTGCTGTAATGTTAATAGGAGTTGGAAAAGTGATCCTTCCTTTTCGTTGTCATGCTCCTTTAGGATCCTAACATCCAAAAAATGAACGTCATAACTTTCCACTGTGTGACTGAATTCAAGAAATCTGTGGTACTTTTGATAAAAGACATAAAAACTTCAATGTCTTCTAACTGACCATTCCAAACTATAAATATATCATCCAGGTAATGATAATAGGCCCTAATCTTTTGAAAATAAGGAGATGGATAAGCAAAATGTTGCAATATAATAAAACAATATTCGCAAATACAGGGACGCATGCAGCATCCATCACCACCCCTTCCATTTGTTTGTAATAGTCACTTTCAAAAAAGATAAAATTATTCTTGAGGACCATTTCAGTATTTTCCATAATTAGCTTAAAATCATTTGTGGACAAAAATTTCAACTCGACCAAAATCTCTTCAAACCACTGTAAGCCCACTGAGTGTGGAATTACCGAAAAGAGGTCCTACATCTATAGTGACAAAATAGTAGTTAGGATCAAAATCTAATTTTCCCATTTTGGTCAAAAAAATCCCACAAATCGACCAAAATTTGTTTGTAAAGACCTTATAATGGTTTTAATTTCCTGTCTACAAAAATTGCAAGGGAGGGGGGAGGGGTCAGTAACACATTTCTGGACCTTCGGAATACCAATCATACCAGGAATAAAAGGCTTTGAAACTGTCAAAAAATCATACAAGGTCTTATCAATAGCACCCTGCAGTAAATCATCTTTGAGGGAGAAATCAATGTTTCTATATGCCAAAACAATTTCATTATGTGATACCTGGGAATGTCTGCCATCGCTTTTCAATAACCGTAACATTTTGGCAGAGTTTCCTAAACTATCACCAATTCCTCCAGTTCTATCAGCTTTGGAGGATGTGTGTGCCTGCATGTAATTTTCCTGATAGCTGTCCTGCTGCCCCTAAAAAGCAGATAGAATGTATAAAGTTCCTCAGTCTTTTTTAGTTTTTATGCACTCTTCTCAAACCTGAACCAGCAGCTATAGCTTTAGTTAATCCTACTAAACTAAACAGTTAATTCCTGTCCTACTGTTTTAAATAAGGATGGGAAGATTATTTATGGGTAAGGGAAAATAGTTTGCTTCTGCAACTTTGATTTCCAGAATTTTGAATTGTCAGGTTCTCATGTCTAATTGTGAAAGTTTGAGGAATGTTTGGTCTGCAGCTGTTTAATGTGAGGAAAGATCTGCTATAAATTATTTAGTTGTTTCTTTTGTGCTAGTCACCACTCTCTGTTTACAATGTGTGTATGGCTTACTTGGTAATTCATCCAGGGCTATGGCCTCTGGTACTGTTTTGAGGAGGTTTGCCTGGCTGCACTCTCAGAACCTCCCAAAAGGTGTGAATAATGAGATTTTTTTCTCTCCCTTGGATAGAAGTTCACCTTTAGGTTCCTTTGCTGCGGAGGTGATCAAAAATTGTGAAGAAAGGGGTTTATTATATGAGAGAATCTCTAATATTTTTCTGCCCTCCTTTTTAACATTTCTAAGGGATTCTTTAACTCCTCATCCAATTTTGGCAAATGGCAATGGTATTCCAAAAAGAGTTTAGGAACCCCCAAATCCAAAGACAGTCCAACTACTCAGTTTGACTGTTTAAGGGACCTTGTTCCCGCCACATATCTTGGCAGTCCAGAAAGTCTGAATGTCCACTTTTCTCTTTGGCAGCAGATAGTTTCAAACAAATGGGTTCTGAAGGTCATTCATCAAAGTTGTAGATGGCAGTGAGAGGATATTACTCATTGCCAGGGGGTTTATTCCTCATCCACAGGACCTGACCAGAGTCTTATTTCCACCTGTCCTTCGTTACATATTGTTCCAGGGAGTGATAAAACCAGTTCTTCCTTCCCAAGTTGAGAAAGGTTTTTATTCAAGGATGTTTTTAGTGCCAAAGAAAGATGTTTTCAGAACAGTTCTGTAGCTTTCTTTCTTAGACCTGTTTTACTGCCTAATTTCAAAATGGTGTAATTTCACAACTGTTACCTCTTCTTTGTCACTCAAATTTTCTGGTAGCATTACATTTAAAAGATGCTTATCACGTTTCTTTTCATCCAGACTTCAGGTGTTTCTTAAGATTGTATGGTTGGATCACGTTATCAATTCTGCACCTTACCCTTTGGACTATCCTTGCACCAGCAGTGTTCACAAAGTGTCTAGCTGCTGTTATAGCTCATTGCAGGGTATAAGGTATCCATTTTCTTTTTTCCATATTTAGATGACTTGTTTATATTTGCAGAGTCTTTTTCAAAGTATTAGTAATCTCTCATCTGGGTGAAAGGTCTCATACTCAAGCTGGAATTCAAAGGGAATATTTAAAAGTCCTTTTTGTCTCCTTCACACAGGATTGTATTCCTGAAGTATCACCTAGACACCTCTTTTAAAAGATTTTCTTCCATAAGAAAAAATCGATTTATATTAAGATCTGTTCCAATAGTTTTCCACTCGGACTTTGGTCACTGTGAGGGAATACCTCAGGATTTTGGATTTCATGATAACCATGGCAAAACTCTCCATGAGAATGATGACAATTGTATCTGAAGTCTCTGTGGTCCCAGCATCAACATCTCTTGTTTTTTTTTCAAATCCCTGTGCTTGGGTTTACAAGTAGAAAAATTACTTGGTGGAGACAGCAAATATCCCTAAATTTGGATCTCCCCTTTCCCTCCCTGTTCCAAAGCAGTCAGTTATCACAGACACATCAGACTTTGTATAGGGATCACTTTCAGGGGGGATAATAGTGCAAGGTGAGTGGGACATCTAGGGAGATGCAGCACATAAATATAAAAGAGATGCTTGCCCTGATCAAGGTACTCAACTCTGTGAATCTTCTTTGGTCTCCAGGACCTCTCTTAAGTTGTGTCACCCAATACCACAGTCATGTGGTACGTCTGCAAGCTGGGTGGAACCAGGTCATATCCCCTTTTGCAGACTAGCCACGTTTTCTTGGACTATAATTTCACAGCACAGTCTGACTCTACAGGCATTCTTCATTCCATAAGAGCAATATTGTGTGGCAGACAAGCTGAGGAGGAGAGGGCAGACCTTCGTGTATGCAAACTAGATCTGGGGTCTTCCAAGATTTGATCCATCTGTGCAGAGTTCCTCTTTTAGACCAATTTGCTTTTTCTGTAAATAATCAGCTGGTAAGATTCTGCTCCAGGAGTCCATGAAAGAAATCCTGGAAGACAGATGTTTTTTTTCTTTTTTTTTTTGGGCAGGAATGCTCCTGTATGCTTTTCCACCCGTTCCACTGATATTCAGGGTAATTCTGAAGATTCAGAAGGAATAGCCCAAGATCATTGTGGTGACCTCCTTTCTGGCCCAGGCAACAGTGGTTCTCCCACGTTTTGGAAATGGCCAAGGGCGGCAATTGCCACAAGCTTTCTCACAGCATGGATCTAATTTCACAAGATCGAGGTTGTTTGATACACCCTGACCTCAGTCATCTTCAACTGACTGCCTAGGTGATTGTGTCTTAATTTTTCTTAAAGAATGGCCAAACTGTATATTAAGCCCAGATGGAGAACAATGCCTGTTAAAAAATGAGTCTGCTGCAGTGAAACCTAGACATTTGAAAAGCAAACGGTCACCATTTTTTACACTCACTAACAGCACTTTGCTGTTTAATCATCAAGAAATTAAAATAACAAGTAATTAAAATAAAATGTTTGTGTCCACACATTTGCGTGTATGTATGTGTGCATATGAGCATAAAAAAGAGTGCATGTGCGATAGTCAAGTCACAGCTCTGACTGCAGTAGGCAGTCCATCTTCATTGATTCTCTAAATGTTAAGAGTTAATGAAACTCATAATATTCAGGAGTAAAATAAAGAAATAGATCAAAACTTTGTCAGCACAAATCAGCAAAGCTGGGGGAGGGAGATGAAGCACATGGACAGTAAAGGGGGTGTGTGATAAGTTGCAAAGCCTTGCATTTTTTGTTTTCATCCATTTGCTCACATAGAGGCATCTCAGGCTGTTAACTGCTGCGTGCGTGTGTGTGTGTGTGTGTGTGTGTGTGTGTGTGTGTGTGTGTGTGTGTGTGTGTGTGTGTGTGTGTGTGTGTGTGTGTCTGTGTGTGTGTGTATGTGTGTTTATGAAATAGTTACATAATGTATATTTTAGACATAAAATACTTCCTTCAAAAATTATTACATACACTACTATTAGGTGGAGAAACTATTTTACATCAGAAATATAAATATATATATATATATATATATATATATATATATATATCTGGTTCCAACTTGAAAATGTTGAAATTCTAAACCATCGAAATTCATATGGTCGAGACCATATCATCGAGTGTTTAGAACATCAATGTTGTCAAGGGGAAGAAAAAGGTAAGTAAACAAGGGAAAAAGCTAGTGTTTCTGCAGGGCAAGAAGGTGCCCTACACACACTGTCTGTGAATGTGCCATCTCTGTGATGGCACTGCAGGCAGGGTATGGGAAATCTCCCGTTTAACGCTTCTGCATATAGCACTAAAACGGAGATTTCCCTTTATCCCACTGTAGTGCAATCTCTGAGTTGGTATAGTAAAGTTGGGGGGGCTTTGCCCCCCTGCATAAAATAGTTTTTAGAGATTTTTTCTTTTTTTTACGTTCCCTTTGAATCTTTGATGGTTTGAAACTCAATGTTTTGGTCTTGATGATCAGAACTTCCATGTTTCAAGCTTTCGATGATTTCAAGTGGAACCATATATATATATATATATATATATATATATATATATATATATTTATTTTTATATATAGGTTTACTATCACATGTTCGATAGTACACTGCTCGAATGTACAGATGTCCAAACAAAATGTTCGGAAATCAGAACACCGAACAGTGTAAATGCCGAACTGAGCATTTCAGTAAAGTCGAATGTCGAACATGTCGACTACACTGAAATGCTTATATCTACGCAACATTCTACAACAGGTTTTTGCAGGGAGGCATGCCCCCCTGCACCCCCTCCCCCCTCCTTATATATACAAACTCTGAGATCGCACTACACCGAGGAAAGGGTACATTTCCCAATCCCTACTATAGTGCGATCTGCACTACATTGTCGAACCTTGCTATAGCGAATGTTCTGTATTGTAAGGTTCGACAGTGCCGTGATCACACATCCGGTTCAGCAACCTGAATTTCGCACATTGGTTGGCCAGTGTGATAGTAAACCATATATATATATATATATATATATATATATATATATATGTGTGTATATATATATATATATATATATATATATATATATATATATATATCTATATCTATATACATACAGAGAGAGAGAGAGAGAGAAAGTAAAAAGTACAACACTAACAGACAGCCCATTTTCTCAGCACAATAATGCTCTCAAAGGTATGTGTTATTGTGTAAATAACAGCCTTCCAGGGGTGTAGAGGCCCTCTGGCTGTGGTGTCTGGCCTTAGAACACCCCAGGCATATATTATTTACACAGTGACACACACACACACACACACACACACACACACACATACACACACACACCTTCGGGGCATTATTGCTTGGTTAGGCACCTGTTTACTGAGGATACTGAGCAGGTGCTAATGGAGACACGAAATCCTGCTACTAGAAAATCTCAAGTTAAATTATCCATTCCCCCATTTTCTTTACTAATCCAAAAAATGAGGGAGAAAGAATACTCCACACCTTGCATGTCCACTGACAATTCAGATACTGATTTGATAACTAAATTTTTTAAATCTGTGGATCTGCTGTTCTTTTCTTGTGAAATTAAGTGGAAGGGACAAGCTGTGTAATGCAGACTTTCCAAATAGTTGTCTAGATTATTACTATTTGTTATACTCACCACAACAAAATTATTTCAGGCAGGGTCAAGGCCCATGATACCAGGGCATTGGCTTCATCTATGGCTTTTTGGAAAGGGTTAGATTCTAGAAGTTTTCTGGAAGTAGAAACTTGGTCCTCTATACATACTTTAGCAAGGCATTACAAGCTTGATTCCTCCTCTAGGTCTAGATCAGGCTTTGCTAGGACCATTTTCCAGAGGCTCGTGAACCCTTCCCCTTTCACCTCCCAAAATTTGTAAGCTACAGTAATCAACCGTAAATCTTAGGCTACTGCAGCAATGATCAGTATGAAGAATACTGAACAGTTATGTAAGTAAACTTACCATAACAGTAGATATTTGAATGATCGCTGCTGCACTAGCCACTCCCGCCTTCCACCCCCCCTTTTTTCTTGGTATGATGTTTATGCCAGGGTGTGGACTTTTATTTTTTCTTGTGCCTAGCATTTTCCTTTCATGACTCCGCTTCCCACTCTTTGCTGGCATGAAAGGTCTAAGGGGATTTGCCCCAAAACCTGTCTTTTTAGTCAGCTCAACTCATGTTGACTTGCAGTTCGGGCATGTGGAAGGTACCGTGAACTTTGGAAGCTGTCTAGCTGTTTTATCCTTGCAGGATATAACCCATGTAGCTTAGGCTACTACAGCAGTGATTAGTCAATATCCACTGTTATGATAGGTTTACTTACACAGTTGTACTTTTCATTCCTTCAGGCCAAGAGATAAGAGAAGCTACCCCTGCAAATCTGGACCCTATTATTGCTATGAAGGTAAGCATAAACAAGTAAAAGGAAAAAGGACAAATACAAAAAGAAGTTGCAGGTAATCCAGAAGAAGAAGAAACCTAGGGAGCTTATGGGGAAGATGCCTCAAATGGAGCAGATATGACTGTCAAGCACATCTTCATCCCTTCTCCCTCTGTAGCCTTCCTTCCATTCAAGACCTGTTCATCCTAGAACTAACAAAATCCACCAAATGAAAGCAACAGATAATATGAATAAAATCTGATTCCCCTCCTGGTTTGAATGACGTTATTAATGTTATTAATGTTATATGTTACTTAAAGCATCGTGAATTACATATAAATAAAAACAAAAATAGTGATTCTTTTCTTTTACATTTTATGTAGCCCACCTTGTGAATTGATTTTATCTGGTGTATTGTGGTTTTAAAATTTTTTTAATTGTTTAATTGGATAATTAGTCTATACATTTTTTTAGTATTTAAGTCATGTGATTTGTGTAATGTCTCATCATTCTGAAGAAGTCTGTGACGAAAGCGGAGAATAAATCCTGAATACGCTATTTGGTTGCACTTGGTTGCCTTTCCTTTTTACATATTATCTGTTGCTTTCATTTGGTGGATTTTGTTAGTTCTTGTTTTTTTTGAGCACCTCCGTTGCAGACCTGTTCATCCTATCCCATCCCCAGCCAGAAAACAGCAGGAAAGTTAATTCACAGTTATAACGAACTAAAAAAACATCATAGGAGACAAGTAGGTGCTACAGATTGTTTTCCAGTTGTATAAATTTCAGTACCTAAGGATGACCCGAGATGTCAGGCATCCCCATACCAAAGTGCAAATGGTTCTTCCAGTCATGGAGAAGCTTCTCCAACTGAGAATAATAGAACTTGTACCAAAAGAACACCAGAACCAAGAGTTCCATGCAAGGCTTTTCATATTGCTTAGAGAAGAAAGTCCTTGAACACCCATCTTAGACAAGGTTAAATAGACAGCTAAAGATCCCAAAATTCAGAATGCTTACCTTGCATGCTGTCTTGTCACTCCTATTTTCTCAAGCTGTGATGGTTATCCTAGACCACAGAAATGCCTGCTTCTGTATCCCCCTTCACAGTGACAATAGTTGCTTCCTCATATTTGAGGTGGGGACTTCTGCTGTCAGTTTACCTGTTTGCTCCATGGACTGGATACTGCACGTACGGTATTTACATAGTGGCCGGCTCCAGTTATTCCTTACAGCGGAATCAAAGGCGTTCACATTTACCTTATCTGGATGACTGCCTGATTCAGGCACATCCACAGGAGTGTTATAGAGAGTTTTAAGATTCACCATTGACTGTCTTCAAAGCCTGTGATAGTTAATTTCCCAAAGTCACATCTCATCCTTTCCAAAACAGTGACTTTTTAGGACACTGTTAGACTTGAGCAATTAGAGGGTTTTTGTCAGTCAGGACACGTGGAGTTCCTAGTACAGTACTTTACATCTTGGTTCAGAAGACTATGGTCGCAGTAAGAAAGTTCTTTTGGACACTGGGATTAATGGGCTTTATCATTTTAATAAAACAAACACCGTGGCCACAAGGAAACCTTGGGCAGTCAAGTAACCATGTAGTCCCAGATAAAAACTTCAAATATTCAAAAGTTTAACGTAAAAGTTAAAAGAAAATAATAAACTTCTTTCCATGTGTAAATACTAGGGAGCACCTCCTGAATGTATTGGCAACTTAAATTTCAGGCAGATGGCTGTTCAGGTATTAATGAAAATATTTCAATCTCTATTTTTTTTAATTAAAGTCTTTACAAAGATGACCAATGAATAGGTTTTTAAGACTCACGAAAAGTTAAAAACCTTTTTTATGGGTAGTTTGGGGGTGTGAACTTTTCTGCTGACTGGATTGGCTATCTTTGATCATATGACTGTTTGTGAGTGATTTTTAAACCCTGAATATACCTGGGTTTGTTATCTAAAGAAGTCTTGAATTTTCCAGGATGAAAGAGCTTATCAGTTTATATCCAAGAAAGGACTCTGCTAACTGGTGGTCTTATTTTTCTTTTAACTTTCATATTAAACTTTTGAATATTTGAAGTTCTCATCTGGGACTACATGATTACTTGACTGCCTATAGTTTCCTTGTGGCCATGGTGTTTGTTTTATTTAGTGTATCACTTTAGTTCTGCTTTATCATTTTAATGCTATCTCTGGTGAGGCTGCATGTGTGAAAGCTCCACTGGTACCTCAGAAACATCTGGAGTCAACATTGTTAGTCCCTGGAGGAGGCAATCACTATCCTACCCCATATCTTACAGGAGCTAGAGTTGTGGTCTGACCACGTCAGACAGAACCAAGCAGTGCTCTTTAAACAAGGCCATCTCTCCAAATCATACCCTTACTGCAGATGCCTTAGACTTGAATAGGGAAGCCCATTCTAACAGCCTTAAGGTCTAGGGAGATGGCTGCATGCTCAGAGAAAAAAGTTCATAATTGTAAAGGAGATAATGGCTCTCACCTGAGTAGTGAAAGCTTTCAAGTTCATCCAGAGGCAGGGATCTTGCAAATGATAACACACAACTCAGTCGTATCCTTGGTGCAGACTGGTTATGTCTCCTTGAAAAATAGTCAGTTTTAGTGATTTCGCAGTACTTATCTGAAATGTTTAATTCAGGTTTGTCTTATGTCTCAGTGGTGGCACACCTTTCACCCATCCCAGCCTGTGTTCTAATGGAGCCTCCCTTCACTTCTTTGCAGCTAGTAAAACTTCCTTAAAGGAGTCCTACATTTGAGGTCACGTAAAGAAACAACTGTTCCTTCATGGGACTTATATTTTATGATTGAAAAGCTTACACAGTCCCTGTTTTAACCTGCTGCTTCTGCATCCCTAAAATTCTTGACTTATAAAAACTCTTCTCTTGGTGGCCATCACTTCAGATAGAAAATTATCAGAACTACAGGCTCTTATGTGAAAACCGCTGTCTATTTTTCCTCAAAGATACAGTCAGCTTTAAGACTAACTCATTCTTCATGCCAAAAGTAGTGACTAAGTTAGGCTCTATAGCTGCCTAATTTTTTTCCCTGCTCCCCAAAATAAAAGTGAGAGAGTTCTGTGCTCCTTAGATATCCACAAGAAATTGAGCATTTATTTAGACAAAACTAAGTACATATGAACTTAAGATCACCTCTTTGTGCCTTTAGCTGACAAGACAAAGGGAAAAAACAGTGTCTATATGGTCTGCAAGTGGCTGATGCATTTTATCATTTTCTTTTGCTCTCATCATCAGAAAAATAAGAAGGATATGTGAGGTCCTACAGTACTATGGAAACAACTACTGTAGCCTTTCTTACTGGAATGTGCACCCAGTCTAGTTTGGAGGCTGCCATCTGGTCTTCTTTCTATACCTTTTCTAAGCACTACTGGCGTTGCTTGCAGGGGAAGAGCTGGGTTTGCTGTGGCCACCCTACAGTGCGCGTTAGACCTCAACTCTACCTATCCTTTCACTTTTCTTACAATGTGAGCCTCAGAAATTATCCGAGTAACAAGTATTGCTGCAGTATTGATCTGTAACGAAAAGTACAGTTTTGTAGGACTTTGCAAAAATAGAAGATGTCTTCAGTAGACAAATATTGCAGTATAAGTTTTCCCTCCCACCTTACTCACTTCTTTTGCATGGCATCCCTGGGCTGTGTTGGGGTACCTTTCCCTATGCATTTACTGCCCTCCCTCTTCAACCTCACAAGGCTTTAGGCCTCTTCAGGTCTGGACTGGACTTGTGTTCCCCATTTTTGCTGAGTCACTGAACCAGGGACCTGCCTTAGGGGTTCCTGTTAGGACAGGATCCTACTTTATCCACTAGGACCCTGCTTAGGAAAGGCAGTGATCTACTTAGACACCTACCATTACACAGCTGTGCTTTGTATCAACCCAAGAACAAAGAGAATTTAGGAATCAGTATGTAACTTATACTGGGTAATATTTCCATGTTGGTATATTAAACAATGGATATTTAATGCTGGTATGCAAAAAGATGGATTGGAAAGCTCTAGAATATGGCAAAAGCATCCTGGAGAATGACTGTCAGAGCTTTATTCTGGACAAATTCAGATGTTTAAAAATGTTGTCCAGTCAATAAAACATCATGAAAACAAAGGGCCTGGAATGTTTGGAGATCATTGTAATAAGCCTGTCAAATCAGCTGAGGTGTACAAGTCCCCCTTTGTAAAGATCAGTGGACCACAACTAAACTGAGGGAAGTGGTTAGTAAAGTATGCAGTCTGTTAGCACAGGACATTTCCAAGTATCATAACGAAATGTGTGTCAGCTAGAGACCAGTGAAAGTTTTTTACAAATTAGATACATTATCTTAGTATAAAGACTAAAGGCTAATGACCCAGTTTACAAAATAAATCCAGTAACCTTTCACACAAACTTATGGGATTGCAAACACAAGCCAGAGCTAGAAGACTATATAAAATTATGTGTATGTTGTCAGCCAGTTCTATAGCATAAGCCCTTGTAATTAAATAATCCACTTTAGCGCTGACAGAAAACCACAGGAAGATTAACAAATTGCTAGTAAATATGAAAGTTGCCATTTTTGGTCAGATTTTGAGGTACCAGATGGAAGTATGAAGATCTTAAGTGAGATCCTCAGAATAGTGAAATTTGATCCTCAGAATAGTGAAAATTTAAGTGTCAGTAAGTGGAATATGTGGAATTCCAAAGTTGCAGTAACTCAGAGTATTTCCTCCTTCCTCGAAGTACGGCCATCTCAGCTCTAGTGGGGGGCTGCAGTTCCCCAGTACCCTACTCACACTTTAAAGGTATAACAGTAACTTTCCAAGTTCACGTTATTTTAAGACTCACAGTTTAATTTTCAAAAGTATCAGGACTCACGGTGTCATGTTTTATACTTTTCATTGTGAGCCTGACTTTTACACATTTCTGAATACCATGTACATTTGGCAGAGGTAGCCATTCTTTTTAATGCAAGTGGACTGTCCCAGCCCTGCACATATTGTCTGTGTCAAAACTTTAAATTAGGCTATATGCTCATGATATGGGTGTCTTTCTGCCCAGTGGCTGTTGAAAACCATCCATTTAATAGACGTCATCTTCCTATGCACAGACATTCCCCAGACCATAAATGTGGCTGTTTCTGGATACCCAACACAATATCCATAGAAAAATTCAAATTTCTTTGTTGATGAAACACTACCAAACTAAATTCATAAAACTGCTTTGCCAAATTCAGGACGGAAGGTTTGCTGAACAGCGTGGCCTACATGAGATTGTACATACACACATTTGCAGTGGCAAAATCCCTCACAAAAATGCTACATGGTCAGACTACAATGCCTGCTTTTTGAGGGACTGTAAAGTGGCCATGAACTCCACCCATTGCTTCTGTTAGAATTTTATTTCTAAAGAGAGCAAAGCAACTGATACAGAGTACTGTCTTGATGGGTGCTTAAAATTGTGTAATGCAGTGTTATATGCAAATGTTTTATTTTTTTTCATGTTATAAAACAAAGAAAAGAACGTGATATCACACATACAGCTACTGTAGTACAAGACAATACGAGTGTCCTACCTCAAGTCCATATGTGGAGTACATATTACATATGAGTATATATTCCCGAATATTTATACAGATGTGTATTTGTATCTGTACCTGTATCTGTATGCTTATAATTATCCACAGTTTTCTCTACTTTTTTACTATACAGTTGCCCATTTATTGCTCTTGATGCTTTAGCAATTCAGAAAGCTTGTAAAGTTGGGTAGTGTCAGACTTCCAACAGCTGGGTGTGGTTTTCTTTTTACAATGCTGTGCTTCTGTGATCACTTCTTTCCTGGAGCTAAAACAAGAAATTCATGTTACCAGCCAAACCTTGCCCATAAAAGCAGAATGAACAATGATCAGGGTGTGGTGAAAGAAAATTATAACTCAACAAAGTTCTCAGAGCACCTCCTGTTTTCTTCTGAGTTTGTCAGTAAATAATAACACAATGAGTAAAGCATTTTGAGTTTCCCTTTCCTGACTTTCAGTAAATATCAACAACCTTCTGGCTCATGCTGTATGTAATTATTACGTGGCTAAGGTCCCCAGACACATAGTTTACATAATTTTTCCATTCTGCAGGATATGAAAAGTAAACTGAAATCAGTTTGTCTTTTTATGGAAGGTTAGAATTAAATAACTGAAAAAATAAGCATGTGTTAAGTTTTTGTTTTTCACTTAAATTGAAAATGAGTGGCAAATGTTTATTATCTTCAGATCGCTGTGTAACTGAAGCAGTACACAATAGTTATGTCTTAATGTAGTCTCTTGCCCTCTTGTTTAGCATGTTATAAAAAGCCAAAAAGCAGTATTAGTAGCATTTAGTCTGTCTCATGTTTGGCTCAGTTATCATCCCTGTTCACATGGCTCTTTTAAGTTTATGTTACAAAATGCTGAACATCATCATTTAC